>NC_047656.1:5795905-5806919 GCF_902201215.1 Prunus dulcis | reverse complement strand
AATATTAAGAGCACAAATAAAGTCTTCCGAAAATATCAAAGATTCTTCCTTTCACTCCCAAATGATAACTGTGGAAGTGGAAATCATCTTGCTTCTACTCCTTCTCACTATCTCTGCTTCAGCTTTTGATTGATAAGAATCCACACTAAAAGGAAAGACCATTTTCTTCAAATTTTGAGCATGCTCAAGGATATACCGTGCAAAATCAGTTCGATTAGACCCGTCGCAAGGCCCTATGGTTACCTCCTCAAGCTGATGAACGAAAGCAAGGTTTTACATTTTCCAGAATTCCGTACCAAATCCAGATGCCTGAAAATATACAAAAAGCAACAAGAATATACAAACAATTTAATTTAAAATTACCACAAGAAAAATATGTGTGTGCAGGACAGGGAGATCAATAGGCAACATAGACTTAACATACATTTTTGCGATAAAAGGGATTTGTACTTATGTACAAAATTTTCAAATTAGGCATTCCTCGAAGAAGAGAGACCAGTGCTGGAACAAGGTCATCATCCAAGTTCCTAGTCCGCGCTTTCAATTTACAAATATTATCTAATCTTGGTGCTGCCATGGAACCTTCCTTGAAGGCCTGCATGTTTAAACAAGAAAAATTCTTAGTTTGGAAGAGGACAAGAACATATACTTCTACAAATTTTTCTTTCAAATGATTCAAATTGCAAAATATCTTGTTTTTAAGAAGAGGGGTCTCGACTTTACCTCAATGGTCTCTGCGCTTATAGTAAGAACTTTTGCAGAGCGTATGCTGCAAAGAAGCCCAAATACGTTGTAAAATTCATTTACCGGGGGCTTTAAACAAAGCTTCTTCCAAACTAGTAAATTTTCCCAGATTTTGGCTACACCACATATTGCCATGCAATATCAATCTTTTGAGATTTGGAGCAAAAATCTTCAATGATTTGCTGCTTGTTTCTTAAATACATATATATATTCAAGCTTCTCACCGGAGATATTAAGATGCTCGAGGTCACCAACACCATCAATCGAACAAGAAAAGTTTTCCAAAGACGAACTTTCAATGGTGATATTTCGTGCCCCTTTAATTCCACAAAGCATTAACTTCTTAATGCATTTGCAGGAACACGAGATCCATTTGAAAAACCTCTCGTCTACTATTTTAACATCTTTCAGTATCAAGCAATGGAGATTACTGGAAAAGGATAGAGAAGGCGCTTCCAAAATTTGCTTACGCATTTCCACTGATAAAGAGCGCAAAGATTGAGAAAGAAAGACGCAAGATGGCAACGAAAACGTATTGTCCGGGAGAAAGATACGAAGATGAAGCTCTTCAACTTTACACTTCAATGCATTGCGAACCCACCTGGTTACTGTTAAAATGTAAACTGTCTAGCTAATTTCAGATTAGTTAGTAAGTTCTAAGTCAGTTTATATTTAATCTGTTCTAATCTTTGTGTTAAGCTGAGTGCTTTGTGCTTATATGCCAGGTGCAATGCTTGAGTCTATTTTGAATTCCCAGCTGTTAGGACAGCTGTGTATTGCCATGTGTCATATTCACATTGGCTTACTATTACAAACCGTTAGATTTGAATCTACTGATGTAAGAGAACATGCTATAGTCATGAGGGAATATAAGCTCTGCTGCAATGTTCATGCAGTGTAAGCATTCTGTTAGAACAATCTAAGGCTCTCTGCTCTCTCTCCCTCTCAGTACATTTCTTGCTCCCTTTGCAATCCAAATATTCAACATGGTATCAGGTGCGCAGGTTGGATCTGGATAAAGGGCGTTGAAGCTGTGGGAGCTGAGTCTGGAAATCCAACGAGAAATTTCCAACTCTCAGCTCATTGAGTCTGGTCTCAGATGGCTGGGTCAGGAGGGAGGGATCTTAGAGCTCCAATATTCAATGGGGAGAACTATGAGTTTTGGAAGATTCGAATGAGAACAATTTTCAAATCTCATGGAATCTGGAATTTGGTTGAGAAAGGCCTTCAAGTTCCAGATTCAAAAGCTGATGAAGAAGGGTCATCAGATTCAGAGATGGTGTCCTTGTTGATGAAGGATGCTAAGGCTCTTGGTATTATCCAAGGTGCTGTTTCAGATGACATCTTCCCCAGAATCTCAAATGAAGAAACCTCAAAAGGTGCTTGGGATATCTTGCATCAGGAGTTTCATGGTGATAAGCAAGTCAGATCCATCATGTTGCAGGGTCTGCGTTGAGATTTCGAGTACACCAGGATGAGGGATGATGAGATCTTGTCTGGGTACATCACTCGGCTACTTGAGCTTGTAAATCAGATGAAGGGATATGGGGAAGATCTGACCAAAGGGAGGATAGTTCAAAAACTGCTAATAAGCTTAACCAAGGAGTTTGATCCAGTCTGCTATGTGATTGAGCAAACTAGGGACATTGAAACCATTGAAGTGCAAGAGGTAATTGCAGCATTAAGAGGATTTGCTCAGCGTCTTGACAGACATGCTGAAAGCACCACTGAGAAAGCTTTCAGCAGCATGAGCATAAACTCAAAAGGATCTCAATCAAGTTCTAGTTCTGGCTCTAATAAATCAAAGAAGAACTGGAAGTCCAAGGATAAGAAATGGGATTCTAAACCTCAAAACAATGTCAATCAAGGAGGAAAACCGAGTCAAGGAGGAAAACCGAGTCAAGGAGACAAATCTGGAAAATGCAAACATTGTGAGAAGCTACACTATGGTGAGTGTTGGTTTAAAGGAAAACCAAAGTGTCATGGCTGCAATTGATTTGGTCATTTTGTCAAGGACTGTGACCAAGCAAACAAGGCAGGGAAACTTGCTAACATTGCAAATCAGGTAACTGAACCTGCCATTATGTTCTATGCATGTCATGCTGCAACAATTGGAAAGAATGTGAATATGTGGTATGTTGATAGTGCATGTAGCAATCACATGACTTCCCATGAGTCATTACTTGTAAATGTTGATAAAAGTGTGAAGAGTAAAGTCAAAATGGGGACTGGTGATCTAGTGCGGTCAATAGGCAAAGGGACTTTGGCTATAGAAATGAAGGGTGTGACTAGATATATCAAAGAAGTCATGATTGTACCAGGTTTAGATGAAAATTTGCTAAGTGTAGGTCAAATGATAGAACATGGGCATTGGCTTGTATTTGGTGATAATGCAGTTGATATCTATGGAGATAGGCAGCTGGAAGATTGCATTGCAAGAGTGCCAATGAAGGGAAACAGATATTTTCCTTTAAATCTTGACTATGTCAATCCTCCTATGGCAAACAGAGCAACAGTTGGAGAAACATCCTGGCTGTGGCACAGAAGATTTGGGCACCTAAACTATATTAGTTTGAAGTTGTTACAAGAGAGAGATATGGTTCAGGGACTGCCTAATTTACAAGAACATGAGAAGGTCTGCTCAGGTTGTGCTGTAAGCAAGAATCACAGAAGCTCTTTTGATAAGGAAGGAGCTTGGAGAGCCTCTCAACCACTAGAACTGATTCACTCAGACATATGTGGTCCAATGCAGACCATCACTCTTGGAGGGAACAGATATTTCCTCACCTTCATTGATGACCACACCAGAATGTGTTAGGTGTTCTTCTTGTAGCATAAGTCTCAAGCATTCAACATATTCAAAAGGTTCAAAAGCATGGTTGAGCTACAAAGTGGTTATCAAATTAAGAAGCTAAGAAGTGATAGAGGTGGAGAATACACATCTTTGGATTTCTCAAAGTTCTGTGAAGAGATGGGATTAGAAAGGCAACTGATAGTAGGCTACTCTCCACAACAGAATGGAGTTGCAGAGAGAAAGAATCGTACTGTGATGGAAATGGCAAGAGCCATGATGCATGAGAAGAAAATCCCTTTGAAGTTTTGGACAGAAGCTGTCAATACAGCTGTATATCTACAAAACAGAAGCCCTACAAGTGCAGTGGACAATTCCACTCCATTTGAGAAGTTTAGTGGAAGAAAACCAGGTGTCAAGCATTTGAGAATATTTGGTTCTCTATGCTATATTCACATCCCCACATAGAAAAGGCACAAGCTGGAAGACACAGGTGAGAAGGGAGTATTTGTAGGATATGGTGTATGTGAAAAGGGGTATAGAGTGCTCAACTTGAGAACTCAAAAGATTGAGCTGTCTAGGAGGGTTATTTTTGATGAAGAAGCAATGTGGAATTGGGAAACAAATGAGGCATTGCAAATTCCTATGTCTTGGGGTGATGGAGCAAGTTCAACAGTATCAGATTTGGATTCAGAACCAAATCTGTTACAGCAACAGATTGTGCAGTCTCCTATGGAAGCACAAGCAAGTAGTGATTTGCATGCTACTCAAGACTCTGCTCCATTTGAAACTTATGATAACACCCCAAAGAAATGGAAGAGTTTGAGTGAAGTGTATGCTCAATGCAAGATGAGCATCATTGAACCTGAAAATTTTGAAGAAGCAATCAAAGATGAAGCTTGGGGGAAGGCTATGACTGAGGAGATACTTATGATAGAGAAAAACTCCACTTGGGAATTGGTTGATAGGCCAAGTAGTAAACCAATTGTGGGAGTGAAGTGGATATTCAAAATTAAGCTTAATCTTGATGGCTCCATTCAAAAACATAAAGCAAGACTTGTTGCCAAGGGATACACACAAAAACCAGGGATTGATTTCAATGAAACCTTTGCTCCTGTGGCAAGGTTAGACACCATTAGAACTCTCATAGCTCTTAGTGCTCAGAAAGGCTGGAAACTATGGCAATTGGATGTCAAGTCAGCCTTCTTAAATGGTGTCCTTGAAGAAGAAGTTTATGTTGATCAACCGGATGGTTTTGTGGTTAAAGGTGATGAGGATAAGGTGTATAGGTTAAGAAAAGCTCTCTATGGGTTGAAGCAGGCTCCAAGGGCCTGGTATAGTGAAATCGACACCTACTTGAATCAGTGTGGTTTTCACAAAAGTCCAAGTGAAGCCACTCTCTATGTGAGAACAAAGGAAGGTGTGGGAACACTAATAGTGTCAATCTATGTAGATGACATAGTGTATACAGGAAGTAGTGATGAAATGGTGAAAGAATTCAAAGCTGAAATGATGTGCAAGTATGAGATGTCTGACTTGGGTTTACTCCACCATTTTCTTGGTATGGGAGTAACACAAACTGAAGGGAGCATCTTCATTCATCAAAAGAAGTATGCTCTCACTCTCTTGGATAAGTTTGGACTCAAAGACTGCAAGTCAGTAAGCACTCCATTAGTGGCTACTGATAAATTGAAAAGAGAGGATGGAAGTGATGCTGCAGATGAAAGTTTGTTCAGAAAAATTGTAGGCAGCCTGCTGTACCTTACTGCAACCAGGCCAGATATCATGTTCTCTGCCTGCCTGCTTGCAAGATTCATGCACAACCCTTCTAAGATGCACTATGGGGCAGCTAAAAGGGTTCTAAGGTACATACAAGGCACAATTGACTATGGAATTGAGTATGTGACTGGAAAATCTGCACTCTTAGTTGGTTACTGTGACAGTGACTGGAGTGGATCTGAGGAAGATATGAAAAGCACTTCTGGATATGCATTTTCATTTGGAAGTGGTGCTTTTTCATGGGCATCAGTCAAACAACACAGTGTGGCTCTCTCTACTGCAGAGGCAGAGTATGTGAGTGCAGCAGAAGCTACATCACAAGCCATTTGGCTCAGGTTTGTTCTTGAAGATTTTGGGGAAGAACAAACCACTGCAACAACTGTGTTTTGTGACAACACTTCAGCCATAGCAATGGCTAAAAATCCAGTTTTTCATCAACGAAGCAAGCATATTAAAAGGAAGTTTCATTTTATTAGAGATGCAATACAAGAAGAAGTGATTGAACTGCTCTACTGCAAGGGAGAAGAGCAAATTGCTGATATCTTCACCAAAGCTCTTCTTAAAGACAGGTTTGACTATTTGAGGAGAATGCTTGGAGTGAAATCAGCTAGCACTTTAGAAGGGAGTGTTAAAATGTAAACTGTCTAGCTAATTTCAGATTAGTTAGTAAGTTCTAAGTCAGTTTATATTTAATCTGTTCTAATCTTTGTGTTAGCTGAGTGCCTTGTGCTTATATGCCAGGTGCAATGCTTGAGTCTGTTTTGAATTCCAGCTGTTAGGACAGCTGTGTGTATTGTCATGTGTCATATTCACATTGGCTTACTGTTCACCCGTTTTCGCGTTTAGCTCCTGTGATGGAAGGGCGAAGTTCCCCACTGGCTTGAAGACCATGTACTGGTCAAGCGAGTCAGCTTTCTTTGGTGTGCGAGCGTGCCACTGCTAGCAACGTGAATTCTAGCAGACTTCTTTTTAGAATAGATAACTTGCGCCCCAAGTTACTGACTTCTAAAAATCAAACGATTGTGAATTTGGGGAGGAATATCTCCCAAGTAAGTTCTTTTCTTGCCTTAGGCTGGTAAGGACTTTCATAATTTATCTCAGTATATAAAGAAAGTGGCTGTTCTGGCCAGAAGTGTTTGATAGAAGTGGACTGTTTTAGGCAGAACTGCCTTTTGCGAGATAATAAATACACATATTTAACTCTAGACAAGTTAAAGGACTGTCGGAACTTCGTTTCCGCTTGAATGGAAGACTCTGCTGTAGGCTGGACTGGACATATCTGGATTGGTCCGCACTGCTTTGTGACTTCAAATGCTAGGTTGACCTGCAAATCGATACCAAAGTTGGATTTTGGCAGAGCTTTACGTTTTCTTCACGCTTTGTGAGGCCTTTTGGATAGGCAGAACTGCAATTCCTCCTGCTTGAAAGGGACAGAAGTGGCTATTCTCGATGGTCTGATGAGCTAAGGATCGTACTGCGAGAGTTGTTCTGCTTGAATAAGACTCGTTCTGAGTTTTCTGGGGTCTCCACGTCTGTGAAAACTCAAACTCTGCTTGTCTTGGCTTTTGCTGAACCAAATTTGTAACGAGGTGTCTCGTTCTAGAAGACTTGTCTTCTAGGTCTGAATTTTGGAATTCAAGTGAGCTCTTGGCTTTTTCTTGGTGTTGTGTTTTTGATTGATGAGTTGATTGTCCTTTTTTTTCCTTGCCTGCTTCTGTTTTTATAAGACATCCTCTTTTGGAGGTGTTTTCTAATTTTTTAAATGGGCGGCAAAAGATTTTTTTTAGAAAAGATCTTTATCAACCGTGGCAGACAAGTTCTCAATAGTCTCCAGTGATCCCTTCCCTAGTTCCCTGGGTGACTGCTTTTTTTTGTTTCAACCAACGCCAACGCTTGTGTGTGCTTTCCATGGCGGTTTGGTTTTCTTCTGTACTTTCTGAATAATTCCTTATTTCCTGTTCTAATTGAGAAGGCATGGCCTGTGAATCCTTTTTAAAAGATGGATTATTGTTTTCGGGGCAAAACAAATCTCTGAAAATAGGTGGGCTTCTTGATTTCCTGTCGGCAGTTTCCCGGAGACGTCTCTTCCCACAAAAACTCTAGTTGAAAATGTTGACCCTCTCAATAGCTGAGGTAGCCACGTGGGAGATATATTTGTTTAGTTTCTTGGGTTTGAATCCAAACAAATTCTGTGGGCTGATCTTTTAAAGCCCAAATGTCGGCTTTCCATGCTTTGGGCCTTTTGGGTTTTGGGTATGTGTTTCTTACCACGGGCCTTCTTCTTGGATTTCTCTTGGGTGTGCCAAATTTAGGCCCAAACAATGCCCCCACTAAGTCTGAACCGTTTTTCCTGGAGCGGTTTTTTAGACTTAGTGTTTTTTTGCCACGAATTTGCGCGCCAGTCTTTTCCGCTGTCACGTCCGCTCATAATTGTCTGGAGTTCGTGGGAGAGAAAAAACGGCTATTTTATTAGCTAGTTACTAGCTAGCTAATAATCACCAGGAGCCGTCTCTTCTTCTTCCTCCTACGTTTCGAGACTTTCTTTTAAAACAAAGCTCAGTTTCGCCATTTCTGAAAAAACCTGCCTCTTTCGACTTCGTCTTTCCCTGAGCCTTTCTTTCGGGATTTCCCATCGTTTCCTTCGAACTCTCTCCATTTTTCCTCTCTCTGCTCCCCTTCTTTCGAATTTTGAAATGTCTTCCCCAAGGTCCCGTGCCCCATCCTCTTCGGCCTCAATTCCTCCTGATTACATCACTGGGAGCGGGATTGATGCCCACGCGATAGAAGTTAGGAGCAAACTTCATCCTTTCGCCCAAAAGAATCTGGATGAGAACGTTCTTCACTTGTTTGAGAATACCCTGGTGCTGGGGCCTCACTGGTTTGGCCCTGTTCCGACTGAGGTGGCAGAACTGCTAAGAAAAGATGCTGAGGCCCCTTTGTGTTTTGAGAGCACTTCTGCCCTAGCTTCTCATTCTTGGGTTAGTAAGCATTTGAGCCGATCCTTCCCATCCAGCGAGGTGAGGAACAGTCCGGTCAAATGGGCAGACTGGATTGACAGACTTCTCCCGAGGTATGGGGGTCATTGGAGAAGAGCTGGGATCTATGACGCCGTTCTTTTGTCCAAGCAATCGATCAACAGGGATGAGAACCTGCTTGCTGCTGCTTTGTGCTTCTGGAATTCTGCCAGTAACACATTTGATTTCCGTGTGGGTCCCATGGCTCCTACTTTGCTGGATATGGCTCAGATTTTTGGGTTTAGGCCCCATGGCAGGCCCGTTGATGCTGTAGGAGATTATCACAGGCGAAAGAACCAGGAAAAAGTGGCTACCCCTTTCACTATCTCTCCAGCCACGATCAACCAGAACTGCTCTTTCTCCAATTATCTGAAGAAATTTAGCGCTGAGAAGGACAAGGATCAGCAGCATATGTTGTTCCTTCTGTATTGGCTGAACCGATTCGTCTTCCCTAATCGCTCCTCGGCAGTTCTGCTTGAATATAGGCATCTGGCAGAAGCGCTTCACAACCATACTGATGTGGGGCTTGGGCCAACAGTTCTGGCTCATCTTTTCAAGAATCTGCATACTGCCACCCTGGAGAATCCACTGAATTTGTCAGCTCCTGGTGCCTTTTGGATGATTCAGATCTGGCTGCAGGTCTACTTCCCAGAGTTAAGGTTCCCAGATGTAGTTCTGCCCGAAAATCAAGTTCTGGCCCTTCCCTTGATATCGGCAGAAGTGCCCAAGCGCTCTCTTGAGGAGTATCTGATGCTTTTCAGGCATTGCACCAAGAGGTCGGCTGCTCAGTGGCAAGTGGTGATCAGAAGGACCTATCCTTGGTTCCAGGCTGGATTTCGGCTTTTCGAGAGAGATCCAGAAGAAGAAAATGCCAGAACAGACTTCAGGAAGAAGTTTCTGAGCATTACTCTGCCTAGAGATCTGCCCCATGGTGGGGGCAAACCTCCAAATTATCATCTGGGGGCAGAAGTCTACCATCCTAACTTCTGTGCACGGCAGCTTGGCTGTCCTCAGCTCATTCCGCTGAAATCATATCGGAGCTGTAACCGGGCCTCTTCCTGGAGAGATGCAGATGCCCTGGAGGTGCACAAGGATGCTCGGTGTGCAGTGAATAAGATCAACAACAGCGCGGATGCCCTCTATCCCTCATGGGAACCAAATTCCTGCAGTTCCGCCGATTTTGACACCTGGTGGCATGCCAGATTCCAAAATCTGCCTGCCTCTGTTACTGCCCTGAAGGTGCTCTTCGATGGTTGGGAGAACTGGCTAGTTTTTGCGGATGGGGAGGCTAGGGCGCATATGATCCAGACCATCAAGGATATCAACGCACAGACTATAGAAGGTAGGCATCTGATTCTGTCTGCTTGTTTGCTTTGTCTTGATAGCTGACTTTTGACATATATTCCGCCCGTTATTAGATCCCTCTCTGACAAAGAACGTGGGTGGACAGTCTGTCCAGGCCGGAGAAGTGATTGGTAAGCTTTCTTCCCTTTGATTTTCTCCTGTCTTTTCCTGTTGGATTGGCTTCTAATTTTTACCTGTTTGGTGCAGTCTCTTCCGTCATTGCCGCCGGGGATTTGGAGCTCCCTTCCGCTGATGAGGAGGATGATATTGGGGCAGAGCAGACCCCTGTCGAGGCTGTTCCTTCTGGTAGAAAGAAGAGGAAAGGGGCTGGTATTCCTGGTGAGTTTGGAACATTCCAACTGTTCTTTCTGAATTTATTCTGCTTTCTCTTTTCTGATCTTTTGCTTTTGTTCTGTCCAGCTGGGAGTCCTTCTCCTCCTCCTACTAAGCTAAAAAAGCTTAAGAAGAAGGGTGAAGTGGAGTACTTTGCCGCAGAAGAGGCCGCAGCAATCCCGGTCAGTCCTTCTGGGACGGATGACGAGCTGCGAGAAGCTTTTGAGGAGGTGGAGCAGGAAAAAGAGCTGCAGGAGCTGGAGGAGGTGTCCCAAAAGAAGGTGGCTGGGGCGGAAGATGATGTGAGTTTTAGTCTGTGACTTGCGTCAGTTTCTTTTTCGCTTTATTGCTTCTGTTCTGACCCCCTTTTTGTAGGATGAGATTCCTGCTGAGGTGATAGCGGAAAGCATTGCCTTGGCGCAGAAGCAACAAAAAGGCCCGAGTGCTGAGCTGACTAGCTCAGAACTGGCTCTTTTTGAGGATGCTGAGGCAGAACACTCTACTGCCGTTCCAGAGGCTGAGGATCAGATGGAGCCATCTGCATCAGCCCCCGTGGATCAGGCAGAATTAACCGTTGTGGTCCCGGGGGCTGAAGTGGGAACAACTGCCGCTGCTCCTGTGGTTGTGGTAATTTTCCTTCTCAACTTGTTCGTGTTTTCGTGCTGTTTTGTCTGTTCTGCCTTCTCTAACAGTTGCAGTTGTTCTAACCATTGCAGTCTTCCCAGGTGGAGGTGCCTAAAGCCACTGGTGTTCTGGCCGCTGTATCCAGCCCTCTGAAGCCCCCCATCGTTGCTGTAAGCTTCTCATAACTCTGAAGCCCCTTATTCTTCACTTTCTGCCTGGTCTTAATTTGTGTTTTCCTTTTGCAGATGCCTATTTATTCTTTTCCTGGATCATCTGCTACGGCTTCTTTTGCTGACCCGGAACTGGAAGAGTTTGAGGCGATGGACTTGGATGCTCAACTGGACAAGCTGGAAAAACTCAGCTCACCTCCGAGCAAGGCAAAGCC
>NC_047656.1:5733400-5793346 GCF_902201215.1 Prunus dulcis | reverse complement strand
TGCTTAGATAGTAAACTGCCTGCTCCTTTCCTTCCTTGTTGTCCTGGACTAACAGACTTCCAATGGACACCTCTGATGCAGACACATAGAGTTTGAGTGGTCTGCCTCTCTTTGGTGGGGACAGAACTGGTGGATTTGAGAGGTAATCTTTTATTTCTTGGAATGCCCGTTGGTGCTGTTCTTCCCATTTGAATGTTTGTTCCTGTTTTAGTCTTAACAGGGAAGAAAAAGGCTGAATCTTTCCTGCAGAATTAGATATGAATCTCCTTAGAAAATTGATTTTTCCTAGGAGACTCTGAAGTTCCTTTTTGTTCCGAGGTGGTAGGGCTTCCATGATGGACTTTGCTTTATTCTTGTCAACTTCTATGCCTCTTTGGTGAACCAAGAATCCTAAGAAATTTCCTGCCTGGACTCCAAAAACACATTTTTTGGGGTTCATTTTTAGCTTGTGCTGCCTCATTCTTAGAAATGCCTTCCTTAGACTTGATATGTGGTTTCCTTCCTCGGGGGACTTAATCACTACATCATCTATGTATACTTCCAAAGAATGTCCTATCATATCATGAAAGATGGAATTCATTGCCCTTTGATAGGTAGCACCCGCGTTTCTTAAACCGAAAGGCATTACAGTATATTCGAAAGCACCTATATGCCCTGGACACATGAAGGCTGTCTTGTGGATGTCTTGTTCTGCCATCATGATCTGGTTATAACCTGCGTTGCCATCCATGAAAGATAGCATCTGGTTATGAGCAGCTCCGTCTATTAGCATGTCCGCCATTGGCATAGGATATTCGTCTTTGGGAGATGCTTCGTTCAGATTTCTGTAATCCACACATATTCTAACTGCCCCTGTTTTTCTTTTGAGGACAGGTACAATATTTGCTAGCCAATCGGCATAGATGGCTGGTCTGATGAATCCTGCCTTGAGCAGCCTTTCTATTTCTTCCTTGACCTTCAGTTCTGTGTCCATGGACATTCTTCTCCTAGCCTGTTTAACTGGAAGGTAGCCATCTTTGATTGGCAGTTTGTGCTCTACTAGCTGTCTGTCCAGTCCTGGCATCTCGTGATAGTGCCAAGCAAAACAATCTCTGAACTCCTGCAAAAGTGCCATGAGTTCAGACTTGAGTGGTTCTTCTAAGAGTGTGCTGATGAAAGTAGGTCTTGGATCTTCTTTTGTCCCTAAGTTTATTTCTTGTAGAGGATCCTCCACTTCTGGCAGGGAGTCATCCAATGCTGCTGGTGCAAAATCTAATACTTCTTCCTGTAAAACTTCCTCTTCTTGCTCCTTCGTACTTTCGTGAGTGAATTCTGCCATATTGGTGGCTGGATTCTGTGTAAAAAACTTCCTTTCTTCCCAGTATATCAACAATCTTTTTGTGATGGATCGGATTGTTGTAGCTCGATCCTTTTCCAGTTGATTGGGACTAATCATCAGAGTTTTTAGCGTAGAAAGGTCTATTCCAGTCCTCCATGGAATTGGCTAGACCTTCTTCAATGAGCCTTTGGGCCGTGACACCATGGGGGCGGCCGTTCTGGTTGACTCCAAAGAAAGTAAAAGGACCGAGGTCGTCATGATAATACCTTGCTTCAAGACACATGGCAGAGGGTAGGAATGGCCGTGGATCGGCCTCTACAATCTCCATTTGGCCTTCATCATTCCATAGTGCTAGCTGCTGGTGGAGAGTGGAAGGGACACAAAGGCTCTGGTGAATCCAATCCCTGCCAAGTAGTGCATTGTAAGTGGTGGAAGTAGTGTCTATCACAAAGAATGCTATTTTTAATTCCTTGCTTCCAACTATGACATCCACGTCTAAGATGCCATGAATTTTTGTGATGCCCCCAGCGAAGTTGGTGACGGTCAAACGTGTTGGAATCAAATCCTTCTCTGTTCTGCCCATTTTGCTCAGCATTCTGTGGGGTAGTAGATTAATGGCTGCACCTCCATCTATCATGATTTTGGAAATAGGGATGCCTCCGAGGTTTGCTGTTATAAACAAAGGCCTGAGATGGTTTGCCATTTCTCTGGTTGGTTTGGGAAAATAACACTGCTCCGTAGCTGGGTTTTTGGCAGTTCCGCCTGTTCTGGGGTTGTCTGCCTGTTGTTCTGGCATCTCCTTTGTTTCCGCCAGTCTGCACTCAAAGCTTTCCTGAGAGAAAACATCTCCTTCCAAGGTGCTTTCTTGTCCCTCGGCGGCCCTGAATTTTTCTGGCAGGATGAACACCATATTAACTCCCAAGTCACTCTGTAGTAAGTCTTCTAACTCTGCGCCAAAAGCCCCTGTTTCAGCATCCAATTCTTCCTCAAATTCCATCAGTTCTTCCCCGTATTCTTCGGTCCAATCATCTTGTTCTTCAGTTCCGAGGGGTTCATTCTGTCCTTCTGCAAATGTTCCATAGTCCAATTGTTCCTCTTCATATCCCTCCGTGGGGTCATCTTTCCCTTGCTGCGGGGTAGGCTCGGATTTCCATTGTGCCTGCAAGATGTTGGGTTGACTGCCAGACGAGGAGGCTGGATGGACAGGAGACCTGGCCGGAGGTTCTGCTTCCGGTAGCTTTCTTGGGTGACAAGCTTCCTGTTCTGCCTGGGGCATTGTTTCGGGATTCTTTCCTTTCCTGGAAGAATTGGTCTCTATATGTACCTGAGTTTTATTCTGGCTCTTGAGATATGTGCAGTATTGCCTCTGGATTCTCCTTCTCTGAGTTCTGGTTAACTCCATGGTTGGTCTGCCGCTTTTCCCTACGGAGTACCACCTGCCCTCTATGATTGTTGCCAAGGGCTTTCCATTCCCGGGTGCCTCGATTGATGTCTCCTTCCTGGGCTGTTCTACCTTCCTTTCGCTGCATTGTGAAGGCCTGAAATGGCTCCTGTGCCTTGCTTTGCCCTGGGGTGAGGTTCCAATCCTATCAAAGACACTAGGCGTGGGCTGATTCTGTTTGTCTAGAACGACTTCTAGCTCTGTTTCACACTTGCACCTGCTACAAAGGACTACCCCAGCTGATATGGTGGCTCTTGGTTTCTGGCTGGTCTCCCTTATGATCCTTCTGCCCCTGCTACAACTAGTATCTGTCATTGGCTGAGTTTCTCTCTGTTCTGGCCAATTCAAGTTAACCATGTTGACTTGTGGTTGAGGGAAAGGATCTGTCGTGACCGATGGCGGTTTTTCCGCCAGTTTCAACCTTCCTGCCGTTATTCCTTCTTGTATCACGTCCCTGAAAACGACACAACTATTGGTGGAATGGTTCCAAGAGTTGTGCCACCTGCAGTACTGTCTACCTTTGAGTTCCTCCGGCTTGGGTATTCTGTGAGGCGTTTCTATTGCCTTCTGCAGCAGCATTTCATCGAACAAAGCATCAACCTTGGTTAAATCAAAAGAGTACACCTTGTTCTGCATTGGCTTGTTGGGAACGAATCCTCCCGTGAATGGTGGTGGCTTTTGGTCTTTAGGTGGCTTTGTAAGGGCTTTGCAACTAATAGGATGTTTTAGTTTTGCCATTTCTGCCACCGAAACCTCTTTCTCTTCTGACTCTTCTGTGTCCTCCTGTGATTCCACCCCAATTAGGTGGACCGAAGAGGAAGGGGATTTGTAATAAGTGCCTTTAGAGGAGTTCCTTCTCTGTTGTTCCTCTCTGAGCAGCTCCTCGTATTTGGAAGCCTTATCAGCCAATTCTGCCAGGTCCCCGAACAATATCCCGTCGAACCTCTTTCTGAGAGAGATTTTAAGGGCAGCTTGGGCCATCTGGATGAAATGTCTCTCCTCCATGGGGATCCGGCACTTCATTTTAAGCTTTCTGAACCTGGTTATGAAGTCTTGGGCTGGTTCATCTTCGCTTTGCTTGAGGGCGGCCAAGTCACTGATGGTGACTTCTGGCTGGATCCTGTAATAATAGTCATGGAAGACGTTCTCCATCTGTTCCCAAGTCTGCACAGAATTGGCTGGCAGGCTAGTATACCAGGTGAAAGCCTGTCCAGAGAGAGAATTGCCGAAGAGTCTTAGTTTCAACAAAGGGTTGTTCTCAATAGCTATGCATTGGACGGAGAACCTGCCTATATGTTCAACTGAGGAAGCATGGGAATCTTCCCCGTTGAACAAGGTGAAGTTTGGTACTTTGAAGCCTGGAGGTAATGGTATTTGATCGATGCAGGCTGGATATGGTTTCCTGTATATAGGCCTTTCACCTCTTCTGGCCTCGGGTTCCATGATTTCCCTGATCATTCTCTGCAATGCCCCTATATCATTCAGAGCGTTGATGGGGGGAGGATTCTGTCCCTGTTCTGCCTGAATGTAATCGATTCTGGGCTCCATTCTGTATGGTCTGAGTGGAGGTTCTTCTCTGTGTCCTTCCTGCTCTTCGATATCTGGGTGATTTCTCCAGTTTGCCCCCGGTCTATTCCTGTCCTGGTTAGCAAAAAGGTTATTGCCCCCTCTGCCCCTTCTCCCTCTTGCGGGTGGAGGGAATGGATTAGGGTCCATCCTTCTGGGTCTATATGGCAATACAGCTGGTGGTTCTGGCTGAAATGCCAAAGGTTGATCATGCTGGACCACCAAGGGTGGAATGGGCTGAGGTTCTGGCTGGTTCTGCTGAACCAATACAAGGTCATTTGGTCGGACTGGGACCTCCTGCTCTTGATTAGGAAGGATTCCCTCTCTTGGACCAGCCTGGACTTCTCTGTGATCTGGTACTCCAGCTATCTGTGCAACTAAAGGATTTTCCTGGTATGGCCATGCCAGTCCTGGTGGAGGACCATGAGGGAGATCCAACTGCTGGACTACAGCATCGGGGTTTTGGACTCTGGCCATGGCGCTCTCTCGGTCTTTCCGGAACTGCCTGTTAACCTGCCATTGCATCATTGTTGTCATATTATTGAGAGTGTCTTGGCTCCTTTGGACCGTGGCTTCTTGTCGGAGTATTGACTCCTGTATTTGATTCATCCTTCTGGAGTTAGTTCCAGAATGTCTACTTCCTGTGCTGCCGCGAGCTGATTGTCTGGCGTCGCTTTCTTCTGACTCGGAACCTTCCCTGCGAGCCATCTGGTTTGTCTCCATATCTAGTATGAATTCTGGCTAGAGCTTCCTGTATGTGTAAACCTGTGAACGGTTCTGCTGAAGTATGTATACTGAGATGTCCCACTGGGCGTGCCAAATTGTTCACCCGTTTTCGCGTTTAGCTCCTGTGATGGAAGGGCGAAGTTCCCCACTGGCTTGGAGACCATGTACTGGTCAAGCGAGTCAGCTTTCTTTGGTGTGCGAGCGTGCCACTGCTAGCAACGTGAATTCTAGCAGACTTCTTTTTAGAATAGATAACTTGCGCCCCAAGTTACTGACTTCTAAAAATCAAACGATTGTGAATTTGGGTGAGGAATATCTCCCAAGTAAGTTCTTTTCTTGCCTTAGGCTGGTAAGGACTTTCATAATTTATCTCAGTATATAAAGGAAACGGCTGTTCTGGCCAGAAGTGTTTGATAGAAGTGGACTGTTTTAGGCAGAGCTGCCTTTTGCGAGATAATAAATACACATATTTAACTCTAGACAAGTTAAAGGACTGTCGGAACTTCGTTTCCGCTTGAATGGAAGACTCTGCTTAGGCTGGACTGGACATATCTGGATTGGTCCGCACTGCTTTGTGACTTCAAATGCTGGGTTGACCTGCAAATCGATACCAAAGTTGGATTTTGGCAGAGCTTTACGTTTTCTTCACGCTTTGTGAGGCCTTTTGAATAGGCAGAACTGCAACTCCTCCTGCTTGAAAGGGACAGAAGTGGCTATTCTCGATGGTCTGATGAGCTAAGGATCGTACTACGAGAGTTGTTCTGCTTGAATAAGACTCGTCCTGAGTTTTCTGGGGTCTCCACGTCTGTGAAAACTCAAACTCTGCTTGTCTTGGCTTTTGCTGAACCAAATTTGTAACGAGGTGTCTCGTTCTAGAAGACTTGTCTTCTAAGTCTGAATTTTGGAATTCAAGTGAGCTCTTGGCTTTTTCTTGGTGTTGTGTTTTTGATTGATGAGTTGATTGTCCTTTTTTTCCTTGCCTGCTTCTGTTTTTATAAGACATCCTCTTTTGGAGGTGTTTTCTAATTTTTTAAATGGGCGGCAAAAGATTTTTTTAGAAAAGATCTTTATCAACCGTGGCAGACAAGTTCTCAATAGTCTCCAGTGATCCCTTCCCTAGTTCCCTGGGTGACTGCTTTTTTTTGTTTCAACCAACGCCAACGCTTGTGTGTGCTTTCCATGGCGGTTTGGTTTTCTTCTGTACTTTCTGAATAATTCCTTATTTCCTGTTCTAATTGAGAAGGCATGGCCTGTGAATCCTTTTAAAAGATGGATTATTGTTTTCGGGGCAAAACAAATCTCTGAAAATAGGTGGGCTTCTTGATTTCCTGTCGGCAGTTTCCCGGAGACGTCTCTTCCCATAAAAACTCTAGTTGAAAATGTTGACCCTCTCAATAGCTGAGGTAGCCACGTGGGAGATATATTTGTTTAGTTTCTTGGGTTTGAATCCAAACAAATTCTGTGGGCTGATCTTTTAAAGCCCAAATGTCGGCTTTCCATGTTTTGGGCCTTTTGGGTTTTGGGTATGTGTTTCTTACCACGGGCCTTCTTCTTGGATTTCTCTTGGGTGTGCCAAATTTAGGCCCAAACACTATGCTATTTGAAACCCAATTCATTTGACTGCTATAAGCATCCCAACAACCATCATAGCCAAACAACCAAACCACCATAGCCATAGCTTCAAACAATAAATTCTCAACTCCTAAACTCAAGTATATCAAACACCAAGCCAAGCACAAGCATTCTCATTTGCTAAACTTATGGGTCTTTAGCTCTTATACTCCAAGCTCTCATGCCAATCTCATATAATCTGAGATCAACATCAACAAGTCATCTTCAACCATCCAGAGCACGACCAAGTAATCGTCAATCTACTCAAGCCACTCATCTATTCATCCCTACCTCTCTCTCTCTCTCTCTCTCTCTCTCTCTCTCTCTCTCTCTCTTAAAAAACTGCACCCTAAATTTGAAACACCCATCCTCTCAAGTGAAGTTGAAACCATAGTCATTACCTTTTTGGTAAGAAAACGCAGATATCACAAGCTCTTCGTCTAGCTGCCGAAAACACCCAAAATTTCAAGCCTTAATCCTTTCTTTATGCTCATTTTTTCATAGCTCCCAAGCCACCAGCCTCTCATGCCAAGCCTAGTAGTATCTCAATTCACCAAGGCAAACTCTTATGCCAAGCCTGTGCAACATCAATGCCCCATCTTTAACTCTTCGTCTAGCTATTGGAAACATTAGCACAAAACACACAGCCGCTGGAAGAAGAACAAAGTACTCCACTGGGACTTGCTTCTCCTTCGGGATGCTTTGGGCTTAGTCTTGCTAACTCAGAAAAAGGGACAACGAAGACTTGATTCACCACTTTATGGCGATTCAAGAATCAACAAGCCCGGACGAGCCTTCCAATTGAAAAAGACCCCAACATAAATGACGACTTTGCTAGGGACTAGGCCATTAGTCTTGTAGTGGCTCTTGAAAAATCACAAACTTTAAAATTAGTATTCATGCAACTGCACTACAACAAAATTTAAATATAAGTGCATTCTCTTCGATTTTGCTTTGTTCAGTTGTTCTTAAATAAATAATTATAATAAAAAAACAGATGCAAAAGCATTTATAATGTTTTCTCTTATGTTATAGATATACCTTCTTAGACAAAACATCTTATGAAATGCCTATGGGGGCTTAGGCAGATTCATCATAACAAACTTTACATGCAAACTCCAAATGACTTGGGGGCTTCGTGCCAAGCAAAAGAAAGAGACAAGAATTCAAAAGCTGCTATAAATTTCAGTTTTCCTCCTGGAGGAAAGCAAACTGTTTGTTACTTTTCTTGAGGAAAACAAGATGTATGTATCTCTTCCAGCAACTCACTTCGCCTCTTCCTTCTCATCTTTAGCTTGCTTCTTCAAGAGATCTTCTTTGAAGCAAGTTGCAGGAGAAAAAAAAAAAAAAAAACAAGAAGGCACCTACTCTGTTTCTTGACCCCGAGTAAGCCAAAGAGTACATAACCCAACTTTGCAACCAATTGCTGATCCCAACAAGCTAACTCGGGGGCTAGACAAACAAGCAAAGCCATCCACCTTTTTTGCCATATAGTAAAAATCATCTCTTTGATTACAACAAGCCTAGACAATCCTGCATTATGGTGACAAACAGTTTTCTATTTTCCCTTTTTGAAATAAGCTAATTACTGCCAACTCAACAAGCCATCTACCTCTGAGTTTCCACCAGTAATCAGCACACCTAACCTTTGTCAAAAATCAATTTGGAATTCGGTGCCAAACATTATGCTTTTTCAAGACCTTAACCTCTTGGGGGGCTTACCCATGTTAAAACATGGTACCATTCAGACTCAAGCAACCTCATGTTGTAAGTGATGAAACAGGACCTCTGCAACATGCCAAGAAGGAGATTACAACATGCCAAGCAAATCAATCAAGCCAAATTTACATGAAAAGAAAAGAAAAAACCAACTCAAGCACAAGTCAAGCATCTAGCACATAAATTTCTGGAAACTTCAAATTTTCTCATGTCATACCAGGCTATACCTTGATTCCAAGAAATTGTATGACTCAACTTCATTCCATTCTCATGCCAAACCAAGCTAAATCTTGATTAGATTATCTACATCCTGATAGCAAGTTTAAGCTATATCATTCCTAGCCAAGTTACATTCTTCCAACACCTACTCCACAAGCAAAGAATTTCCAGCACCTGCCCTATTTCAAACATCCTTCCAGCACATGCCCGATTTCAAACATCCTTCCAGCACATGCTCGATTTTAAACATCCTTCAGTGTCTATGATTCATAACCTCCAGAACTCAATCCATCCTTACAACAATTAAACAAACTCATTGCATCTCTAAAAGAACACTCAAAGTCACCTTAACAACTAGCTTGTTCTCTGTCTCACCCAAAGTCTCCCTGGTCAAGCGGTTCAAATCCTCCAGAAGCCTTCATATCGCAAGTCAAGGTGTAAGCAACCAAAACTCACCTTCATGCTATCAAGTTACTAGTGAATCAATAAGAAAATGGGACTTCTCATACTTTGGAGCCTCTCAATCGAGTTTGAAAAAGATATAGACATTGGAGAGGTACTCATGAAAAAAAAAAAAAAAAAACAGAGGTGCCAGAAGCATATTTTCCTACATTCATCCATTCTCCACTTGCAACATCCAACAACTATCGCCTCCTCATGCAATTCCTTATATCTTTGAAATCAATCATTTCTGTTGTAAATCGTAACGTCCTCATCGTCATCATTCTTCTCAAACAAACTTGAGATGCTCGTTTTTTTGAAGATGATTTCTTGAGCACCTGGACTTGCATCATTGCTCTTATTTTCTTTATATATATATAAATAAATATATATATATATATATATATATATATATGTAAACCTCCTGCAAAGTAGAGAGATGATGAATAAGCAGCAAGCAAACTCATCAACCAAGCATTTCACAAATTCACATGGCATAAAACCAATCCATAGGCCAAGAAATTTCATTTCATTCAAGCATTCCAAGCAATTCAGGGATTCCAAGCAATTCAAGCATTTAAAGCAAATTGAAGAACTCATGCTCTTGCAGCAATACCATATAACATCACGCTCTCAAGATAATATTGCTCAAGATCATGCTCTAGCAATGCCCAGATTAGCACTCAATGCCAAGAGGAAGGACATGCTAAATTCTCAAACAAAAGAAACATGCTAAGCAAAACTTATACACAAATTTTCCAACCATTCTAGCTAGGATATCTTACCTTTGGAAAATCACTAGAAATCAAGCTTACAACCAACAAATCCCAAACTTTCCAAATTAGAACTAGACATACCAGGCTTCATTTTCCCAGATTTCGTTGCAGTAACAGTTAGGGAAGCATGTCAAACAGGTTCGCAAAACATGCCCTGCAGCTAGGGATGGCAACGGGTCGGGTAGGGGTCGGGTATGACAATACCATCCCCTTCCCCGCTCTTCATCCTCGCCCCGTCCCCAAACCCACCCCTGTTTAATAGGTTTCAGGAAATCCCCATCCTCATTCCTGTCGGGGGACTATTCTCCATACCTGCCCCGAATTCCCACTTTTTTTTGCATGAAAAATATTTATAATACATTTTAACATTAAGTTTCATATTGAATTATCATTCAACGCATCCACATACTATAAAGTTCAACTCAACTATTCGAAATCACATAAATATGAAATTCCAAAGAAGATTAAGAAAAATTAGGAGAGGGATGTTAATTTAGGATTAAACAAAAATATTATAATTATATATTTATTTATTTAAATATAAACATATATATATATATATATTTTTGGGTCGGGTTCGGGGATGGGGACACCAATACCATCCCCTCCCCATACTCGTAGGGGATTTTTCAAGTTCGGGGATCCTCGTACCCGATACCCGTTTGGCCCGAAATCTCCCTCCGTTAGGGTCGGAGACCCAACGGGGACCCGCCCCAGCGGGGATTTTTGCCATCCCTACCTGTAGCGAAAATTGCACTATTCCAGCAGCTTAGCCCTTTGAAATTGCACCAAAAATTTATTTTTCCTTCAAATGACACAAGACCAGTTTCAACACAACCACTGAGAAGTCTGTTTTCATGTGTCAAAATCTCCAACTCATATTCTAAGAGAAACATTTCGAAAGTTCAAAGCACAGCCCACAAGCTACTATGAGACATTTTCACAAGCACTTGGCATGCATTACCCAAGTAAGCTTAGTCATTACCTTTTTGGTAAGAAAATGCAGACATCACAAGCCTTTTTTCTAGCTGCTGAAAACACCAAAAATCTCAAGCCTTGGATTCTTTATGCTCATTTTCTCTTAGGTCCCAAACCACTAGCCTCTCATGCCAAGCCTAGTAGTATCTCGAATCACCAAGGAAAACTCTCATGCCAAGCCTGTGAAACATTAATGCACCATCTCTAACTCTTCATCTAGCTGCCGAAAACATCTGCACAAAACATGTAGCTGCTAAAAGAAGAACAAAGTAACCCCTTGGGACTTACTTCTCCCTCGGGATGCTTTGGGCCTAATTCTCACTAACTCAAAAAAATGGGCAATGAAGGCTTGATTCACCACTTTATGGCAATCCAAAAATCAAAAGCCCGGACGATCCTTCCAACTGAAAAAGACCCCAACATAAATGGCGACTCTACTGGGGACTAAGCCATTAGTCCACTAGTGGCTCCTGAAAAATCACAAGCTTTAAAATCAGTATTCATGCAACTATACTACAACAAAGCAAAGACCTTATTCATCATCGAAAGGGGTACATACTGCTACGAATTCATGTTATTTGGGCTAAAAAAAGTCGGAGCAACCTACTAGAGGTTCGTAAACAAAATCTTCAAAGAGTAGGTCACATCAAGAACCTTGCCAAAGCTTTCGGCCTTCTCCAAAAATACTGCATGAAGTTGAATCCGAGCAAGTACACATTTGGAGTCTCATCTGGCCAATTTTTGGGGTACTTAGTCACCCAAAGAGGCACCGAGGCTCGTCCAAATCAAATCAAGGACATCCTCAAAATGAAGTCATCTTTTATCATGAGGAGATCCAAAGTTTGACGGGTAAAGCCTTGAAAAGAGGATAGAGGGACAAATGAGACAAGGAGTGCGAAGTAGCCTTTCAAAACTTGAAGGCATACTTCATTTTACCTCCCCTACTTTCGAAACCTCTGCTAGGAGAAGACCTGTTTGCCTACTTAGCAGTGTCTGACTCAGCCGTCAGCTCAACTATCATTTGAGAAGAGCTAGGGGGCCAACATCCGGTATTTTAAACGTCAAAAACCCTCTCGCTATCAGAAAATGGAGAAGCTCATTTTGGTCTTTGTAGTTTCCACTAGAAAATTAAGACCCTACTACCAAGCTCACCGAATCATTGTCATAATCTACTTTCCTTTGAGATTGATTCTCCGTAGCCCCAACGCTTCTCAACGACTCATGAAATAGGCTATAGAATTGGGCCAATACAACCTCCTCTATTGGTCGAAGACTACTATAAAAGCCCATGCTTTGGCAAATTTCATTGCACAGTTCACTCCATTAGCCGAAGAAGAGAAGATGGTAACAAAAAAAAAACAAGAAAGTCTCAAAATTGATAAGAACTCCTCCGCCTATCCTGACCTACCCAAAGACATATTGGCAGTTGCGTGTCATAATCACCCAGGATGGAATTATGTTGGAACAAGCTATCAAACTCGCTAGACTGCGCACAACAAAAGGTATTGTCGATCAAGAGGTTAGCCATCTATTCAGACTCACAACTGATCATTAACCAAGCCTCATGCAAGTCATGGCAAAGCACCTAAGAATGATCCAGTACCTTAACAAAGCCTAGAATTTTTGAAGATATTACTTACTTTCAGGAACTCTATCCCTATCGAAAACCTCGATTAGCCAAGCATTCGTGAGGCAAAGCAAGCAGGCACAATACAGATCGATGAGGATCCCAGCTGGCTAGACCTCATCATTGACTACTTGGTCAATGAAAATTTTCCAAAAGACAAGTCTGAAACTAGAAAGGTCCAACAGAAAGCTGCAAAATATTACCTGCAAGGCAACAAGCTCATTTGTAGATCATATTCCGACCCTCATCTTAGATGTATAAAGTACCTTCAAACACTTGAGGTGCTCTGCAAAATCTAAGATGGCGAGTGCGTCAACCACTCTAGGGGCAGGTCACTTGCCTAGAAAGCTCTAAGCATAGGTTACTTAGGCTACTTCTTGCCTACCATGCGCCATAATTTCATGGAGTATGTCAAAGATGTGATCGATGCCAATGATACAAGCCAGTTCCTAACCTACCTACTTAAGTGTACCATCCGCAGAACAGTCCATGGACATTTATGCAATGAGCCATTGACTTAGTTGGTCTCATGCCTCCAGCACCTACTAAGAAAGACATGATGATCATCGACACTGACTACTTTACTAAAGGGATCAAGGCCGAAGCTCTATCTTTACTAAAGAAGCTGACCCTGTTCACCGACAATGGGTCACAGTTCACAAGATTCTTTGAGAACTGTGGCATCAAGCAACACTTGTTTACTCCAAGATATCCACAAGGCAATTGCCAAAAAAAGGCATCCAACAAAATTGTGATGGACTGCCTAAAGAAAAGACTAGAAGGCGCAATAGGGAAATGGGTAAATGAGCTCCCTGAAGCTCTATGGGCTTATTGTATACCAAAAGGAGATCAACTGGTGAAATCCAATTTTCCTTGTCATATGGAACATAAGTCATCATTCCCCATCGTATCACTATCCCCTCCATGAGAATTGATGTGGGCAGCATTAGCCAGAATTCCAAGCAGATGAAGGTCAACCTTGACTTACTCGAAAAAGAGCGCGAAAGCCATTGTCCAAGTTTTAGCTTATAAGCTGCAATTGAAGTCTTACTACAACAAAAGATAAGGTCAGACAATTCCAACCTGATGACCTTGTACTTAGAAAGGTCTTCATCACTGAACAAAGACAAATTGAAACCCAAGCCTAAGCCAATGATACCTTGTACTGTTAGAAATAGGTAAAGCCAACTATGTAATAGTTAGAGTTAAGGACATCTTTGATAAAAGACATATTATGTTATCAATAAGTTGTTTTATACATTAATATTATCTTTCAATTTGTAGAACAACCATAGTCCAAGGATTACAAAAGTGGATATGAGAGCTATGTAATGAGATTGCATACATGGAGACTTCTTATCATCCCTAAATCCTAAATATGTTCCTGATAATAGGAATATTGATTGGGCGTCAATATTTCGCAAAGACTAGTACACACATTATCGTCTCTATATGTAGGGACTGGCAAGGTCTCAAATGAGAGCTATGTAATGAGATTGCATACATGGAGACTTCTTATATCCCTAAATCCTAAATATGTTCCTGATCATAGGAATATTAATTTGGAGTCAATATTTCACAAAGACCAGTACACACAGTATCGTCTCTATATGTAGGGAATGACAAGGTCTCAAGCCATTAAGTGTGGAGACACATCGATATGTGTGTAGGTGCTCGTACAAGAACAAATACATTGAACTTGATCTAACACATGAGTTACAACATGGAAGTTGTTACTCACATGTCAAGCTGGAACTCATAAATTGCAATGGTGCAAACTAATCTTTAGACTTGAGGCATCATAGATGTTTTGTAGGTATGTTGTTAATCTTTGAATCTCTACTCTAGGTAAAGGATGCTCATCAAGATTCTTAATAAATTGCATATGGTCATGCTGAATTAGGCATAGCTGAAAGATGCTCATCAAGATTCTCAATAGAGTCATGAAAGCAAATGAATGTACAGCAAGGAATCTCTACTCTTAGTAAAGGAGAGAGAATACTCCAAGATATGATTGGTCGAATCTCTGCTCAGAGTAGTGGATAAGACTTGAAAGAAGAAGTCTTCAAATCTTACCAGGATAATCATATAAAAGGAATGATTCACATTAGGATATTGACAATCGGATTCTATGATCTAAAAATGTGAATAGAAAGTATTGACATAAGAGAATGATTCAATTGCACGGTCATTCTAATTTGAATAGGTTCTTTCACAACATCTCATTTAGCTCGGATAACCATGACTTGCTGCTAAGCGACAACCATGGTTTGTGGATGTCCTAAAAGGTTTCAAGTAACCTCTATTATAATGAAGAATTAAATTGTGGAATTAAATTTGTATATCATCTCTGAGGAGTTGAATCAACCCATTACCTAGCTAAAGGGAACCTAGGGATACACACACCCAAAGAATGTGATTAGAGGTACATATAAGGAGAAATGAAATGAGGAGATACAAGTCAATGGTTGATAATCAAATGTCAAAGTCAACGGTCAAAAGTAAACATGTTGACCCGGAGCAATTGACCAAAGTCATATAGTTTGACCGGGTCAATTAAGTAAGACTATAGTTAAAATTTAATAGTTAAATCAAAATTAAAAGATTAATTATGGAATTAATATTGACATATAGAAATATTGGATTGGGCTTTTAAATATGATTTAAAAGGAAAGTGACAAAATAGCCCAAAAGGCTATTGGGCCGCAAGGGATAAGTGGCATGAGATGACATGACTCATGGACCAAATGGAGCCCCAAATACCCACCCAATTGCCTTTTGTGTTGTTTATATAAGCTAAGAGTTGGAATAAACCTAGCTAGGGTTTTTGGTTTCCTACTTTGGCTGATGAGTGATCATCTTTGTATCTCATCTTCCATAAACCAAAAATTAGTCCAATCAAGAAGTAGACTAGCATCTATACTTCTTGATTGCCTAATCTTCATCTCTAGGAGCATTTAGTGTGGTGAGGTAGAGGACTCCAATCTTGGAGCCTTAAGGTCAAGGAATCAAAATCAAGAGAAACAAAAGGCCTTTCCAACAAAGGTGTTCATTATTGGAGAAATCAAGAAAAGGTCATCAAGGGTAAAGATCGATTCCCTTTTTCCTTTCCTATTTATGTTCAAAGAGACTAGGCTAAGATACTTGGTTTAAAATGAAAAAGGTTTAGCTCAACTACTATAAACAGAATGAATCCGCCATTTAGAATGTTTTTGTTGTATGTGTGGCTAAAGTTTATTTCCTAAGCATTAGATGCATGTTTCCTTCATTATCACCTTCGAAGGTATTACTCATGATGACATGACCCAACCCAAATTTCGCTTTGGAATCTGAGCCGGACCCTGTGCGTGTCTGACACCTGGCGGATGTCGGGGGCGAATGACCTAATTGCCCTTCTATACAAAGCACGATAAAAAAATAAGGTTGACTTCTACTGAAAAAAATCGGCAGAGTCTCCCTTGTAATTGGGTCAATACCAAAATATTTACACCTGCCAAACAAGCATATATATATACAACCAACTGCCAGCATGCAGATATATATATATATATACACATTTCAACAGTTCAATTCTAAGTCTAAGGCAAAACATCAGAGCGACTACTAAGAATTTACAAAGGAGTCAATACTTTTACAAAACAAGTCCTACATTAGAAAGGAAAGCGCGGAAGGTGGAAAACTGCCCGGTGGTGGATCCCTGTGCATGACTAATGCCTGGGGGCGCAAAACATTAAAAAGGGTGAGTGGACCAAAAAACAAAGTTTAGAAAATAACATATGAACATACTAACCCCATTGGAAAAAGAATTATACAAACTAAATTATTCTCTTTATTACTGAAATCAATGCACTCATATAATTATACATGTATATAAGCCAATCATACTCATGGTTAACATTAATTTCTTAAGGCATTGAAAACAGTTTAAAACTACCACTTAGGTGTACCTCTTATTTCCGTCACTCCCTAATATCCGTCAATTCCTTGCATTACCATGGGTGATACATACTCGCAGGTCTCAGTGACACAAGGTCAGTTCGAGCCGCAACTCGCAGGATTTAGGGGACCGTAGTCTACCTGATCCGCATTACTCGCTCCACACGAGTTCGAGTACCAAAGAACTCGTGGGGCAACTGTGAAGCATGCTGACTAAACCGAAGGCAATCAATAGAATCCTAAGGCAACATTTAATCTGAAGGCAACTTATTTACCGAAGGCAACATTTGTATATCTGGGTACAAGGTGGTTTAGGAAAATATAAAGTTTCTGAAGAAAATTTGTTGAATAACTGAATTTCTGTAACCTCTAAAATTCTACTGCCATTTATCTGATAATTAACTAGAATTTCTTTTCCTATATCCTTTAAAGGGTATTCCACTCGGCAGCATGCAAAATAAAATATTCAAAAGCATAGAACAGCTTATAACATTAATCTTTGAATAAAATTAATTCAAGATCAAATACTGTAACTGAAACTGAACTGCTTAAATTCATTTATAAAAACAAAGAGTCCACTCACTGGTAGTCCGTGCTCGCTGGACCTCTTGAAGGTCCCTTTTGCAGGTCAACTGGTGCCCGGGTGCCTGATTCAATGACCATAATATTCTATTAATACAATATAGTATTAATTTAAAAACCCTGAACCCTGACCCCTAGAAATATGTGCGTCAGATTAAAGTTATTCCTATGCCCATAAAAGCTTTCCTTCCACTTGGAATAGTTTAGCAGTATCTTGGGACTCAAAAAGTGCTAAAGTCCCAAAAAGTCAACCCGGAACCCTGCGGGCCCATGACATCATAATATGATCCGGAAGCCTCTAGAAGTTCCAATATATCTAGGACACATGTCCCGAGGGTTTGGTCTCGATTGGATGGTCGGATTGATCACGATTATACAATCTCATGATTTCTAAACCCTAACCCTAGGGTTCACGATTTCGAAGTATCCGAAACTCCGATTCACAATCCGTCGAATCCTAAATGATCCTGGAATGGTCTAAATTAACATATCTGAAACTGATTACGATCCAACGGCTCAACCATATTGAACCCGGAAATCACACAATATGTAAATCCGTTCGAGGCTCAAACGGTATCCAAATTGCGATCCACGAATTCCTACGTACTCGTGACAACCTAAGGATCTCATCGAGACACAATGCCACTTCACTACCCTCGCCCATACGCCGCCACAGGTGCCGGCAGCGCTGGGTGCCAAAGCGATTACGTATCGCAGGAAAATCTCAGAACCACGGCTCCAAACTCCTACCCTAGGTATAACACCCTATTTAGAGCAACTTTTGTTCTTGGACCTACCTCAAAAAATGACCAGAAGTGGCCGGAATCGAGATCCCAAAATTTACCGAATTTCAATTCAAAACTCGAGCTACCTACGTTCAAAATCGATGCAATCCTACCCAACCATCAACTAGAGCATGGAAAATAGGTAGAAATCCATACCTTACTTTTCAAATTTGGAGAAGAAATGAGGGAGAACGAGCGATTTTTGAATTTTTGAAAAAACCGGCGCGATTTCTGCAGATTCCGACGACACCGGCGGTGGAGCGGAGCGGCCGAGGGCTAGGACTTGTAGAGGATGATGAGCTGGTTCTTTTGGGACTGGTACCGACGAAGATAGTGACTCGACGTGGTGGTGGTGAGGAGAAAGCCGATCGGCTGTTTAATGGGGAGGGGACTGTGGGAGAGAGAGAGAGAGAGAGAGAGAGAGAGAGAGAGAGAGAGAGAGAGAGAGAGACTGAGGGAGAAGAGAGAGAAGTGAGGTTTTTTTTAAAAAAAATCTAATTTTCCAAATTACCGTTTTGCCCCTCGTAATATTTTAACGTTAGTTTCGTCGTTAAAGCTCCGAGTCGAGTCCACTTCGTGTCTACGAACTCGTTTCGTCGTGCTCTATGCGACGGTGTGTGTGAAAGTGTCAAACTCCTTCTTGGTCAAAAAGTCAACTTTTCTTTAATAAATTATTCCAAGGGCAAAATTATCTTTTTCTCTTCATAAATTACTAATTAAATATGAATTTAGGTTTGGGTTGTTACACATGAAGCTTTCGTTTATCAGCTTAGTTTCAAGCAAGCGATTGAGCCTTCTATACTTCAGATAAAGGAAAAGTCACTTTTGATGTTTTGCAAGTAGTTTCCATTCAATAAAGTAATGTATTCACACAAACATCAATGCAAGACTAATTTTCCATTCAAAGAAATATTCAAGAGAAAGCTAATCGAAAATGCCCTAAGAATGGCATATAAAGACATCCAAAACGTCATAAGGGAGATGTAGGATATCATCCAAAATGTCCTAAGGGAAATGTAGAACCCCGTCCAAAACATCCTTAGGGAGATGTAGAAACCCATCCAAAATGTCCTAAGGGAAACATAGGACCTCGTCCAAAACGTTCTAAGGGAGACGTAGGCACCCATCCAAAACATCCCAAGGGAAATATAGGACCCAATCCAAAACGTTCTAAAGGAGACGTAGGATCCCATAAAATGATTAGAGTACATTCATTCATAATTCATGTTAAAAAACAACATTACAAATTACAATTGGCCACGACGAGGTTTCATATTTTGAAAACGTAGCATTATAGCTTCATTTTCAATACAATCAAAAACATCCTTCTCAACATAAACAAGCAAGCTATCACTCAACCATTGATCTCCCATTTTGTTCCGAAGTGGACCTTTGATAATATTCATGACGGAGAATGCCCTCTCGATTGAAGCAGTAGCAACCGGAGAATGCCCTCCCCATAAGAAAAGTCTTGAGGATAAAATTGAGCAAGACGAAGTAACTTTTGTTTATCAAAAGCTACAAATGAATCATTTGGACTCAAACATGCCAAACAAATAAGCAACTCAGTATTTACCTCATTAAAACGATCATCTAACTTCGTAAGTTGCTCGTCAATGACATAAATAAAGAGCTCCACACGATAATGATGACGATTTGTCTTTATTGGAGCATTACGCCTTGACCTCCCTGGAAGTACGAATGCCTCATCCATGTTAGGAACATCAATATGATGTTTGTCACAAAATGAAGACACCTCTTCAACCAATGCATCAAACCCATTATTCCTCATCCAATGTAGCTTTTCCTTGCATGATTTCACCAAAGCCATTGCATTCACAATTTCTTGATCTTTCTTTTGCAATGCTTGTGACACATCATTTGTGAGTCCCAATATAGCCTTCATTAAGAATGGGTGAAACACAAACTGAAAAGTAAGCATTTCCCTTTGAATCTTATTTGCTTCACCGGCACTATCATTGGGATTATCATCAATAATCATTTGAAGCACATGAATCATCAATAATCATTTGAAGCACATGAATCACAGATGAAAACATAGAAATGATGCTAATAATGGTACCGTAGTGTGAGCTCCATCGTGTGTCACCGGCACGTTTGAGACTTGTTTCTTGATGCAAACCTCGCCCGTTATAAGACAATCATTTTCAAAAGCTATCACAAGTTCTTCTTGGAGTTGTGCTCTAAGTGCATCACGCCGCTTACACGATGCTCCAACATGGTTAACCACACTATTAGTGGTTGTGAAGAAAGAGGCAATATCAATATTCTTCTTTGCTACGGTAACAAGTGCTAGTTGAAGTTGATGAGCAAAGCAATGAACATAGTATGCACAAGGTTGTTCTCTCAAAATCTTTGTTTTAAGGCCATTCAACTCCCCTCTCATATTGCTAGCTCCATCATAACCTTGTCCTCGTAACTTGGAAAAGCTCAAACCATTGGAAGAAAAGAATATGTCAATGGCATCCTTTAGTGAACTTGAAGTGGTGTCGGTAACATGTTGAACCCCCACAAACCTTTCAATTACATGCCCTTTGTCATCCACATAACGCAACACCATAGCCATTTGCTCTTTCACAAAAATATCACGTGCTTCATCCACCAATATAGAAAAGAATCTATCTTTTAAATCACTCATGATGACATCAAGTGTTTCCCCGGCACATGCATTGACAATATCTTTTTGAATCTTTGGAGCTACTAACTTGAGATTCCCCGGAGCATTTTCCAACACAACTTCTTTAACTTTCTCATCATTGTCTGCAAGGAATTGCAATAGCTCCAAGTAATTTCCCCTATTGCTTGAAGTGGCACTTTCATCATTTCCACGAAAAGAAAGACCTTGTCTCAATAGAAACTTAGTGCACTTGATTGATGCAATTAAGCATCTTCGATATGCCATCCGAGCTTGTTCAGAGTGTTTGCTCACAGCCGTTTCAATATGTGTATTTTGATTCATCAAATTTGTAGCGGCTTCTCTAGCTTTATTATGAACACTACCAACCGGTCCAACATGCACCTTCATTCTTTCTCTCCCTTTCTTCCAATTCTTAAACCCTACTCCAGTGAAGGCTTCACTACCCACTTGTTCAAAATTGGATTTAAAGAGATAGCAATAAAGACAAAATGCAGCATCTTTAGATACACTATACTCCAACCAATCAAATTCATCAAACCATTGGGGAATGAAGCGTCGATTAAGTCCTGAGATATTACTTTGTGGGAAAGAATGACCTCTAGGTTGACAAGGTCCTTTTTGTAGATATGCTCTTCGAACCTCATCTCTAATATTAGCATCATACTCAATCATACGAATTCTTAGTCCCGGGTCTGCCTGAAGATTAGCCAAAACCTCATCTAACTGACTTTGTCTTGAACTTGAAGTTTTTGAACTTCCCACACTATCCGAACTACCCAATGATGACTTTCTCTTAAAAAATCTTTCCATAATTCTACATAAATTAATCAAAATAATAACTAAAATCAATTCAAGAGAACACCAAATTTATACCAATTAACCACAAAAAATTCATAAATGAAACATCTAATAAATCTAAACAACACCAAATTTATACCAATTAACCACAAAAAATTCATACATGAAACATCCAATAAATCTAAACAACACCAAATTTATACCAATTAACCACAAAAAATTCATAAATGAAACATCCAATAAATCTAAACAACACCAAATTTATACCAATTATCCACAAAAAATTCTTTTTGAAACATCCAATAAATCTAAACAACATCAAATTTATACCAATTAACCACAAAAAATTCATAAATGAAACATCCAATAAATCTAAACAATATAATACAATCATAAATTCAATTTCAATTTAAGTAATTTAGGTTTAGAGTTAGAATTTACCTTGAATTGTGAGGTGGTGGAAGTGGAGGCAAGCTTTTGGAAATGGCGGAGCTGCTGGCAGCGGCGACAATGGAGGATTTGGGGCTTCAAGGCTTGGTGGAGAAGAGGGTTAAAGGTTTGTGGGGGGTGGAGATTGGGGATTTGGGTATGAGGGTTTAGAAAATATGTGTTTTGAGAAGAAAATTCGGGAGGAAGAAGAAGAGAAACTGAGCTGTGTCTTTTTTTTATAACACCTGGGCCAAAACGACGTCGTTTTGGCCAGGTCTTTTAAAAAAAAATTTCGCTGGTCCAAAACGGCGTCGTTTTGGCCAGCGGATTTTAAAAAAAAATACGCTGGTCCAAAACGACGCCGTTTCGGCCAGCGGGTTTTTAAAAAAAATTCGCTGGTCCAAAACGACGCCGTTTTGGCCAGCGAGTTTTAAAAAAAAATTCGCGCGTTCTGGTCCAAAACGACGCCGTTTTGGCCAGCGCGTTTTAGTCCAAAACGACGCCGTTTTGGACAGTCTGTTTTAAAAAAAAAATTATAAGCTGGGCCAAAACGACGTCGTTTTGGCCAGCTCCTTTGAAACAGAACACAGCCCATGTTCATCTTCTTCTTCCTCTTGTCTGCAGATCCAATCTCTCATGGGGTCATACCCCATTTCAAAGCTACCTTGTAGCTTGCTTCCATGGACTCCATGGGGTCGTTTGACCCCATTGACCCCACTGTGGGTCCGTCCTTGGGGATAGGAAGCAACTCCTCTCTTGTAGTCCAAGTAGCCCAGCTTATAAGCATCAACAACAACATCAGACTTGGGTGCCTTAGCAGCTTCTTAGTGGCATTGAACTTGTCTAGCAGCTTGTCATAGCTATGGATCATGTCAGTAAACTCACGATCAAAATGGTCATAAGTCTCATTTTTATCACGAAGGGCAGCAACAATGAAGTCAAATTCCATATCCTCTAGTGCGAAGGAATTCTTCAGCAGGGACAAGTATCTTTTTAAAGTCTAAAACTGTAGTCTCAAAGCACTTTCGCTCAGTTGAGAGCAGGTTAGTGAAAGCTACATTCTTCTTTTCCAGCTTTTCAAGTTCCACATAAGGAGGAGCAACAGTAGATGAGCTCTGAATGACCTTGGTGGCATAAGTCACTTATTTTTTAAGCAAGTAAGAGCTTCACTCTTCAGCTCTTTTAGAGAAAGACTTGAAAAAGTGCCAATATCACCAGCACAAGCAGCCTAACCTCCCAGAAGGTTACTCTCGAGTAGATCAGGTGTACACACATCCTTAACATGGCTAGACTTGGTATTCCTAGGTAGATCATTGCAACCTTTAGCTTGAACAGATAACTCTTTTGCCATCTACACTGCCGCCATCTCGCTTCAAAGGAAGTCAACAAGGCTGGACCAGCTCCACCCTTGATCTCTCGTATTTTAACAAATGGAGCACGGTTGCCAAGAGAAGAAACAAATTTCTCAGTTCAATCCTCGTCTTTAGATTGGTGCAAACGATTCGAACTCTTACGAGGAAGATCAGTTGCTCTATGCTGCTCGATAAGAGAATCAGGCTTGGCACTAGCATCTCTATAAAGCAAATTACTAGTCTTTGACTTCTTATCCAAAGACCAAGGAATGGCATCCCTAATATCTTGCATGCCATGTGCCTTATTCTTAGCAAACGAGACCCTCCTCACGGAAGGAAGATGAGACTTCTTCTTGATTAGGGTGCTTCCCTGGCTTGTAAGGACACAACTTCATCTCTAGAATGCTTAGGAGCCATCCTCCTCTTTCCAGAAATTTTGGTTAAGGAATCCTCCAGTTCGCCAGGCTAATCATCCTAGTCGGGGCCATATTACTCCTAATTTTCAATGTCCCTTATAGGGGGCAGGCCACCACCCTTCCTTTAATGCTCACTCAGCAGCCAACGCAATTCTCGAAACCTCACAGGGATGTTTAGTGCCCGACGAACCTTAGCCATGTCCGGTTCGAGATCAAGCTTTTGGGTGATATCCTTAATTGCAAGAAAAACACAGAGGTTAGTTAGTGACACATTAAAAAAATTCAAGTAAAATTGTCTACCTCACCTTCCTACTTGTCCAGTTCGAGATAATAAAAAAAAATAAAAATTCAGTAGGTGATGAGAACTAGTGGACCATTGTTTACCTCACCTTCCCACTTGCCGGTGATCTCCAAAACATCAGCATTTCACACGTGGTCTCCTTGGCTGAAACTATCAAATAGCTTGGCCTTACTTACACATAGCTGAGCATATTTCTCGCAACATCTCACCTCAAAGAAGTAAAAGAACTCCCCCACCATCAAGCCTAACTTAAAGAAGCGGTTCAGGTTGTCAAAATAGATGATCGCCCAATAGATGTTAGGAGTACATTGGCTTAGAGCACATTCCATGGCACAAAACACCCTCTGAAAAACTTGGACATGGGAACATGAAGCCCAAGGAGAAGTATAAGGGATGAAAGGTGATGATCCTGGCACTTGGATTGTTCAAGTCTGTACAGGGCACATTATTAGTTGAAGGTTCTACCAACCTGACATGCACACCCTTGTGTATGGCAGAGGCAAAGATATCATGCCACTTCTGAAATTCAGCCTAGATCACGATGCAGTGCAAGTTAGCCACGAACCACTTCTTGTACACCTCGGAATCGCCCCACAAGTATAAGAGCACTTGTGAACTAAGTGATTGACTACTCTCATTAGAAGACATGCTAGCTGAACAGTTGCAAAAAGGAATATAAAAAATCAAGTCAAAACCCTAAGTTGTGGCACACAAAAAAAGAAAAAAGAAAAAAGGGATACTAGATACAATCGACATCAGCCAACAACAACCGACATCAGCCAATGCGGCAACAACGTCTTCGCGACCTTAGCGCAACTAGGCAAGCCCGATCTCGCAGTTAGCCATAACACAAGCCAATTGCCTTATGCCGAGAAGAAAAGGAAAAGAATGGCTACGCCGCCGCCGCCGCTAGTAGCTACTATTGGCTGCCGCAGCTACCTCTACCAAACTTTCTCAGCATTGCCTCGAGATCTCTGCAACAAACAGTTAATCCAAGCCAAATGGTCCTCGCTGTGAAGTGTAAAAAAATAAAAAGAATTTTCATGGCAGCCACTGACATTCACTGTCATTGTCATGTCATGGTGACAACTTGTCGAGCTAGCCAGCTAGTCCTAGTCGCAAAAAATAATCAAAGAGAAAAAGAAAAAAAAAAACCCAAGCGTGACCTACCTTGGTGTGCACGACAACTGCTCTCCTCAGTAAGCTGTACAATCCTCCAAGATCTTTCTCACAAGCTGAAAGTTGAGGAAAACAAGTTGGCAATTTAAAGATGAGTGAAGAGAAGTCTTGCATTTATATAGTTGGGTATCCTTGACCTGGAAGCAATCACAAGCTGATTCCAATTAATGCCTTCTTTTTTCTTCTCATGGGAGTTATTTCACAAAGACTTGCCATGGTAAGGAAGAAGGGAGGAACAAGCACACTTGGAGAGCGCAGTACAACGGAAAGTTGTATGCTGCGTTGAATTACTTGGGATGCTTGTGCCCATAAGAAATCGCGGAGCCACCCATTAATAGTAATGAAACTCTGTGCAAAGTTTCCTCCCGTTTGGGAACTCAACTTCTAAAATGAAATTAAAAGCCTCCTCCAATGAGGAGCCCAGTTCACAAAAGAAAGCCCATAAGTGATTAGAAAGCTCGATAAATATTTCTTACCTCCTCCATGCCACGCATGTGCCATGTAGAAGTTGAATGGCATTTGTGGGAGCAAATATTTCAGCAACCAATCATGAGGCGCCACGCGGACAATAAGAATATTACTTAGGTCAACAATTATGCTCTGTTTAATTGGTCATATGTTTAGACTTAAAATAGGGATAATACCATAAATTAAGGATTTGTTCTTCATTAAATCTCTGATTGATTCAATCTCTCAAGTTAAGGGTGAGAATAATTCCCTTCCATAGGAGAATTATTCTATGAAAAACCCTAGAAGGCAAGGGGACTATAAATACATGGCTACACCAAATACATGAGATAATTCGAAAAACCCTACAATCTCTCTCTCTCTCTCTCTCTCTCTCTCTCTCTCTCTCTCTTTTCGCTCACACAGCTCTGACCACACACATGGCTCCGGCCACCTGGCTCTCTTGTACAGTAGAGAAAACTCCGACCTTCTTTATTATTTTCGTATTTTTCTCAAGATCGTCTAACTAACTTAGGCATTGGATGTCCTTTAGCTAACACCCCCCAGACCTAGTCTATTTACTCCACTTTATTTTACAAGGATCAAGGAGGAAGAGAGAGAAGGAAGCTAGAAGGGTGAAGAATCTCTTGCGAATATTCTCCCATGAGAAATTTGCACAAACAACCCTCTCACCAAAATCCACCCCATTATATAAGCTACCCATACTGAACTAGCTTGTCTATGGGCCTTTTCTTAAGACAAGGCGGCTCTACGAGGCTTTCATGTGTAGCATGGGCTTGGGCAGAGCCCGTATTCACATGGTCGGTCATAGACATAGTTCATCCCTAATACTTGAAATGTGAGTTCTAATTCAAGTATAAAATTTCAGGATTTTATAAGTTAATCAAAATCTACCTTATAACAACCTAATAATATTCCAAATTCCTGTAACACCCCCGACCCAATTTAATTATTTTATTCAATTTATGTAATTGTGAAATTACAATTTTGCCCTTGGAAGTAGGGCCACTTTAGAAACGTTTAATCTGGAAGGATTTTGAGGATTTGAGTGGCACCATTTTGTAGACACGTAGTGGGCTCAAATCGAAGTTTTAACGAATAAGTTTTGGTCAATGGAAGTACAATAGCACAACCGTAAATTTTTCGAAGTTAGATTTTAAAACAGCTCCGCTCTCTCTCTCTCTCTCTCTCTCTCTCTCTCTCTCTCTCTCTCTCTCCCATTCGCGAAACAGACAGGCTAGTTTGGCCAGCATTTTCCCCGTCGTCCGACCACGACTGACAACACCATAATTCACAAAACATTCATCTCTTCCTCCTCTACACATCAATACCCATTTCCACCTTTGAAACTCCAATATCGGTCGCAATTATGGATTGAAACCGAGCCAAAATCCTTGTTTCTTCTGGCAACTCCAGCTGCCAAAATTGTCGAACGAGGTAGGAAATTTCATCTAATCTTGTGCTCTCCCTGTTTATGTGCTTATTTAGGTTATTTTTGAGGTTTTAGAGATTGATTTTTAACCCCCAATTATGTAGACGATTTTGGCTTCGATTCGGCTAGTTCCAGTTAGTTTTTGGCCTTGGTCCAAGAACAAAAGTTGATCTCATAGGTAATATGATTCTAATGGTATGGGTATTGATTGGCGGATTGGAGTTTATCGGCCGCGAATTTTTTCAAGGCACCCAATCGTTGCCCCCGGTGGATGTGTGGACCACTTTGTGGCAGCCCATTAGGTTCTAAAATACTCCTCACGTTGTTTTGAACACGACGGTATGCTCGAAATTGAATTTGGTTATCATATGACAGTCGAACGGATATTGCATATATTGCACCTAATATGCAATATCCGGGTTTGATGGGTTCATACATTCGATCAGTCCCAATTTCAATTATGTTGCTCTCTTTACATCTAGGATCGGGTAAGAGCTCACGGATCGAGAATCGGAGTCCCAGATACTCCGAATCATTGATGCTAGGGTTAAGCAAAGCGATCACTGTCCGATAGGGTGATTAGCTTACATCCGACCGCTCGATCAAGATTAAACTTACAGAACTTGTTTAGTGGACTTTGTTGGACCCATAGGAAATTTCGGTTTGAAAATTAGAGATCGTGGGCTCGCGAGCTCGGTTGACAAATATGGAAAGTTTGACTGTCCGGTTGACCGTGAGTCTTTCGAGGTCATTCCACCTTTCAAAATGCGTTAGTTTGGTCTTAGAGACTCTCCGGTAGTCGTGCACACTTACTTTGAGACATGAGAACTAAGGTTTTAAGTTAAAGTTTGTTATTGGGTATGCGTACTAATTAAGCCCGTTTATTTTCTCAAATAGGTATTTTGCTTCACGTATTCCACAAGAAGAGCTCTCTCTGGATTGAGCAGCGTGGACCTGTTGTGTGTGGACATTGTTTTACATGAGCATTATTTTTCTAATATAGAACAGCATCCATCAATGAGACTTGATTTAGAACTTATATTAGTTATAAAGTATATGGATTTTGGGTTTCGAATGTGATTTTTATCGAATGTGATATGGGATTTTCAGGGATTATTATTACTATTATGATTATTATTAAAGCATATGGTTTGGGTGATATTGGGTTTGTTTGTGAAACTATATTATTGTTTTAATTGTGGGGTATAGTGTTTTATGGGAATTGCATGTGTAAACAAGTTTTGATTATTATTTGAATTATTTTGGGGTCTCGATGGGTTTACGAGATTATTTTATAGGATTATTGGATTATTTTGATTATTTGGAGTTATGTAATACGATATATGAGATAATTTGATTTGGATATTTGTGAAGACGAGTCTTGGAACTTGGCTATGTTATTGGAAAGAGTATTGTAAGGGAGATGTATTTTGGGTTATGGATTATATGCTTTTGAGAGTTGCTATCTATACTATGAATATATATTTGGGTATTGAGTTATGGACACTATCAATGTCCGAATGTTTACGTATATGGGATTGGGTACATGTGGATTATCTGGAATTTGGGATATGATTATGTATATGAGTTGGGATGTGGAATATGTTATATTCGAGTGCTATTAGCACCACCCTATGTACCTTCCTCGAACAATGATATTGGAAACAGTGGATCTGGATATTTGGATATGTCGAAACCCAAGCACCCATGGCGGGGTGTTTCGTAGGCCCTTGGTCGGGGTAGTCTGGCGTGTAGGTCTTAGTTTAGTCGCACGAGTATTGAGGATTCTGTTGTGCGTGTTTGGGAATTGTTCCAATTATAGGGGAGACTCTACCAAAATTTCAATAGAAGTCGAACTGTTTATCCGTTTAAAATGGGGCTATAGAGCTTTTTAGTAAAGTAGTCTGGCATCGGGTAGATGTCGAACGTGAAGGAGGGGTTCGTCACGGGCTCCAAGGGGGAATCCAAGTTGGGTCCTGTCAATTCCAATAAAAGGGTGACATGCCCCGTGAAAAAATTAATTTTGTCCTAGTTTGATTTACCGATGGACTAGGCATTATTCAACCCAAATGTTTTTATCAGAACTTTCCATAAAAATCAGATCGTCACAAAGTATAAAATTAAATAAAAGATTTTCAAACCAAATCTAATTGGTGGTTTGATATGGTCTGTACTCGAATTTTTCCAATTCATATGCCCACTCCTATACATAATAACTGTGGGAGCAAATATTTTCGTCTCCAATTACAAGACGCCACATGGACAAGAAGAATATCCTTTAGGTTAATTAATTGAGCCCATTGATGTGGCCAATTAATTAATACTAAAAATAGGGATAATATCTTAAATATGAGATATATTATCTTTATTTAATAAGATAATATCACCAATTTAGATTTTATCATCATCAAATTAGGAGATATGATCCCAATCAAATCCCTAATGGACTCAACCTCTACAATTTAGGGAAAGAATAAACTCTTTCCTAATAAGAGTTTATTCTTTTCAAAACTTTAGCCTTTGAGGCTCCTATAAATACATGGCTTCATTCAACACTCAAGGTAACTCTAAATCCAGCTTTGAAACCTTGCAAAAGCACTCGAAGCTCCTCTCTCCACACGGCTCTAGCCACCCGGTAATTACTCTAGAGAAATCTTCGTACCCTTTTTTGCTATTGTTGCATCTGGATTCAATCGAACTAATTTAGGCATTGGAGGGATGTGATCTATTTATTCCGGTCTTTTTTTACAGGAATCAAGGAAGAGAGAGAAAGAAGTTCAAAGGGTGAAGAGTCTAGAAGTGAATATTCTCCCGAAAGATTATTTGCACAAACAATAACAACATAAATTTTGTTAATCTCTTTATTTATACAACATAATTTTCCTACAAAAGTAAAATCTTATTTTTGGATAAAGAAAAGAAGAACACAAAATATTATTTTCAAAAGCGTCAACTTTTATCATAGGTGGTGGTAGTAAACAAGCATTTTTTGAGTCGAAGATACCAATTTTGACTTTTGCTTTGAAAGGGTAGACAAGTCATTGCAGACAGTGAGGCAAAACTTATGAGATCTTCCAAATGGGCAACTGTGAGACTTAAAGGCTGCTATTCGTTGGACGACAACATACATACATTTTATTCACATTTTTCCAACAAATAGACATACGCCCCTTAAACTTCACTAAAACTAGGAAACTACTGTTACTTGCTACGACAACAGATTTTACCACATTTGGAGCAGTTGCAATATTGTAATATAGAAAGGGTTGCTATTAAGGACGTGGAGTGGCCTAGTAATTTGCCCTCCCCCTTATCACCCCGCTGTCCTGGGTTCGAAATTCCTCCCGGCCCCTTAGAATAGAATATCGTTGTAACTCAAAAGAAAACGTTGTTACCAGAGCACTAAAAGCTTTTACTTCACTAATTAGGGAGTTGAAGAGAAATTAGAATGCAAAGTTTCAAATTTTGAAAGCAACCACTCAAGTTCCCTAAATTTTACTAGCTCCTAACTTACCTAATCTTGTAGAACAATAGAAGCTATAATTGACTTGTTTGTCGTGAGTGGTCATGCATTCACATTTACAGTCCCATCCCTACAGCTACAATCTACAACTACAAGGACACCGTATCTTACAAAGCAGAATTCCACCTGCATAACTTTTTTTTTTAAAACAAACCATTAAATTTCACTATTTTTTTTTGGTCATTGGTCTTGAAAAATTTTCATGTAGAGAAGTTATCCATAGTAAGTATAAATAAAAATATATTGAAGAGAAAATCGTATTCTCTTACTAAAAACTTTAATTTCCTATATTGTATGTAGTATTTTGTAAAAGATGCACAATAAGATAAAATCTAACTTAATTCATAAATATAAATTTTGCTCTCATTCCACTAATTTTATGATGCACTTGAGTTGAGACTTATGAACTAAAAGATGGTATGATTAATTATTTGAAACTCAATTGCAATAAATTTATAATTCAAGTGGTTAAGAGCAATTATTTCTTCACTCGATGTCTTGTAATCGACCCCTCTCAAAATTGATTATGTAAAGATAGTTTGAAAACCCATTACCAATTTAAATGAAGTGAATTAGTTAAGGAAAGAATAAGCCGAAAGGAGTTGGGGCAGTGTGATATTATGTCAAACTTTCGAGGAAGTTATAGTATTTACATAAAATTGAGGAAAAGCTAATGCTTCAAAGCGGTAAAATAAGACAAAAAAGAAATGAAAGAAATTAAAAAAAAAATGGCGATCTTTGAAAGATGGAAAAAGTTGCAGAGAAGAAAAGGACGTATGGAAGAGATTGGGATGATCTGGACGTCACGCTTCTTCTACTCTCTCTCTCCAACCTCTTCAAGAAAATTAATAAAGTTAAAATATTTGCTCAAAATTCAAGGTGGGCCTGTTGAATTTTCCAGTCTTAGAGAGAGAGAGAAGTGATGCTATATAATACTATATTACGATCAAAAGGTCAAAGGGACTTGGTATTTATCCTCTTAAAGGTTCTCGGGTTAGGGTTCGTTGGGCTATTCCTTCAATTTTAGCTTCTGGGTTTGTTTAATTTGTGGAAATTCAGTGTCTTGAGTTCTGATTCTTCATCTACTTTGGTGGAGTTGGCCTTGGTTTTACTTCAAACTTGGCGGCTTGTTCATACAGTTTCTACTATTGGTAAGCTTTTGGTTAACTGGGCTATATTGTATTTCTGCTTGTGGGGTTTCTGAAGGTTCAATTTTCCCGTCAGTACGTGGCTTTTGATTGGGGCTTGGGTTCTATTTCTGTATATGTCTTTGTAAAGTTTTAATCTTTCTGGTAATTTGGTAGATAGGAGTTTGTGGTTTAGGAGCTTCTGAGTGTTGTGTTTTAGTTAATTTTTTGAAGGGGGTTGTTCAAGGGTGTCTTTGGCTTTGGGATCAGGTGGTACTGGTGGTTTGTGGTGGTGGTGGTGGTGGTGATGATGTTGATCCATGGGCAGTAGAACAGTCAAAACTGGTGCAAATGACGGTAATAAAGTCGTGACCGAGATGCCGAGCTTTGTTCCTCCAGTACCCACTTCCAATCCCACGTCAGTAATCTCTTACACTGTAATTAATGTCCACTTATTTTTTCCATATTTATTTTAGTATTCTTATGTTTTAAGTTTTCATAGGCAATACAGCTCCTTTGGTTTTGAGTGGTTTGTCTTTTCTAATGGTAATTCTGTCTGAATTAGTTTCCTTGGGCTTTCAGTTAGTTTAGCAGCCGTGCTCTGGCTCTGCCTCTCTGCTACTAGAACATGAATTTAAGTTTTAATGTAGTACAAAAGTTGGTAGCATCTGCCGCTGAAATTAGAATATCTTGCTTTATTTGCTAGTTGGTAGTATCCGGAAAGGAACAGAATTATACGGTTTAACAAGTGGAATGGAACCACAACCACTCAAGTAATGTTAGGTCTTTCTCCAAGTCTTCTAAAATGTAACCTGAACAGCGTATAACCTCAGTATCTGAAGTTAATCCATATTTTCCGCACCATTCACAGCTAAATAGAAAGCTATGTTACAAGTTATCTTTGGGAATTTATTGGATTGAAGCTTTAACCACCTCAAATTTGGTCAAAGAGCGCACTGATTTTTTGGCATAATTGTATATGAATGGTCTAGATAATGATTTGAGGAAAGGTGGCTATAGCTGTGATTTGTCAGTATATGTAGGATTGAGTAGTTAAACATAAAATACAGCCAACAAAGAGGACTAAAGAAAGAGCAACTAGAAGCTATTGCTGTATTATGGAGAGGAGGAGTTGTTCCCAATGTCTGTCAAAAAAATGTCTCTCAAAAAAATGTCACTGTTCAATTAAGCAAACCAAGTTACAGTATTTTTTAATATTACTGGAAATTTCCTTCTCGTCGTGGTGGATTATCTTTTATTTAGTATTAATTTTGGGACTGAAGTCTCATTTCCTTTAGTTTATTTTCTATAAGAGTATGATTAGTGATCCCAAAATCCGAAAACAGGACATATGCTATTTAAGATGGCTCTCATGGCTTTTAATTTGTTAACAATTCAATACTGAAATGAAATGTCAAAATTATTGTTGATTTTCAGACAATACAAGTTTCTTTGTTTGTTTGCATTATGAAGAGGTTTCTCATGCTCACATTTGTCACTTAGTGGGCAGTTGGATTATGATTTGTGGTGGTACCTTTTTGGCACTACCATTCTGGGTAACGACATGTATTTGATGGTTTGTTGATTGAATTGCATTTGTTCAATTTTGGTACTTATGGTTATAAGGATCTGTTAATCATTCAATCCTGATATGAAATGTCAAAATTAGAGTATATTTTCAGACTATACAAGTTCCTTCATCTGGTTGCATTATGATTGAAGATGGTTTTGTAACATTCTCACATTTGTCTCTCAGTGGATAGTTGAATTACAATTTGCAAGTATGCCTTTTACGTCTTACCATAACATAGCTTTAATGGCTTGTTTGTTGAATTGCATCAGTCAATTTTGGTAGTTTTGGTTCTAACTATGTGTGCTTTCAGTGGTACAGAGGGGAGCACCATTCGTTCATCTCGAATTTCAGACTTTGGAACTCTAGAGCAAACTCTTGGTTTTCGCATAGAGGATGCTGTTGACATTGGGAGAAGTATGTAACTAATATCTTGGTGTTTATCAGAAGTAGATTGGAATACTAGCAAATTTTTTTTTTTGTTTTTTTTTGTTTTTTGTTTTTATATGGATGTTTCTTCAAGTTACTGATTTCATAAATATTTTCTGACGTTTTCCCTGATTCTAAGATTCATTTGCCCTATCTTGAGTAGAATGATTGTTCATTTTGTACCATATCTTTTAATTTTTCCACGGCTAACCTTTATATTGTCTTTTACTGTCCATACTCAGTAAATAAGGTTATGAATAAGATTTTCTTAGTGCTTTTTCTTGTGAATATGTTCTAGTCAACATCTAGATTCTCATTAGGACAGCCAATTAACCGAGTTATGCTCCTACTTCATGCTTGAAAATTACTGTTCTATTCGAAATTCTAATCATCATTGGCTTTCTGAAGTGTGACTTTAGAGGCGTATCTAACTTCTGGCGTGGGAGTATAATACAGAAATATGATTCTAATTGTGTTTATGTTTTAATTTTTTTGTGTGAAATGCAAGCGTGTGTGTGTGTGTGTGTGTGTGTGTGTAGAGAGAGAGAGAGAGAGAGAGAGAGAGAGAGCCTTGTAGGGCTCATTCTGGTTTGTATTTCACTGATCCAAACTATTCATTAAATGATTATCTCTACAAAAAATAACTTGAATCTGATATCATTTGACCACTAAATTGAATTATTGAAATTTTAGTACTTTCTTGAAGCACTGTGTTCATTGATTTTGTAGGACGAAACGGTTTCTGATTTGTCTAATTTTTTGCGAGGATGATCTATTTATGTAGACATAAAAAATAGATGGTTTGGATCATTGAAAAAAAAAATTCGTAGGGGACCCTAAAGGGTGTCCCTCAATATAAGGGGATTGTATATATATATATATCTATGCGCAAAAAAGTTTCTGATCATATTTCACTCTTGTTGTATTATGGTATTTACTTGCTTCTGACACCTTTTTCTCATTTGATTACTTTGGATTTCTTAGGTCCTGTATTTAATCAAAATAAATTAAGTAGCCAGGCACTGGGGAGTAGTGATGCCCAATTTGGCTCTTTAAATAAGGTAATTGTTTATCACCCCCTCCTAAAGTAAACATAACAAAAATAAAATAAAATGATTGCAAGACCAATAAGGTTGAACGCATTGTGGAATCCAGTTCCTTGCATCTTTAGATATAAACTTATCTGTTTGTATTGTGGGATCTCAGCTGTTGCCACTGCAAAAAGAGGCGCAACAAAATTTGCCTTCTGTATCTCGTAGCAATCACGAGAACTGGGGGGAGTCCAGTATGGCAGATGGAAGCCCTAGGACTGATACTTCAACAGATGACACAGAAGATAAAAATCAGAGGGTAACATCTCTTGGTTCCAGTTTCCAGTATCTGCTGCTTATAAATTCTGGTTCATCTCATCTTTATTCATATAGTTTTCCTCTAAGAGTGCCTACTTCTTTAGTCATTTTTGTATCCAAGATTCAAAGTGACATATCCCTTATTTTTTCCATATGGAAATTATTGTGCATGTGAGAACATTGTGATTTTCAGCTGTTTTTTGGTGGTGAATTTAATTTTTTTTTGTTTTTGTGCAGACTGAACTGAATCAAATGACTGGTCTTCTAGTTTCTGATTCGAGTGACAGGTCAAAAGAAAAACCTGGTGATCAAAAGGTTTGATAATTTCAATTGAATATATTATTAAAGTGTTGTCTTGCATGATTATCAACTTACCCTAGTTTGAATCAATGTTTTACAGACACTGCGAAGACTTGCTCAAAATCGTGAAGCCGCCAGGAAGAGCAGATTAAGAAAAAAGGTAGGTCAAAATATGTTATGAATTTATTATCTGTTACTCTTTTGCATTGTTGTCATTATTATTAGACTAACTGCGTTTGTAAGTTCAGTGCGTTTATGTGTTAAGTGCAATCTTTCTCTATCTCATTATAAGTCATAGCTACTATTCTTTGTGGGGAAGTGTCATTATATTCATGTATGCCTTTACATTATTTCCATCGGGTTCTTCTATTCAGGCATATGTACAACAGCTTGAGAGTAGCCGGCTGAAATTAACCCAGCTTGAGCAAGAGCTTCAGCGTGCCCGCCAGCAGGTTGGTTTTCTATGTACATTTTTCATTTAGCCGGGCGTGGATGTTTTGTATCATACTAATGTTTTACATGTTGCAGGGAATATTCATTTCAAGCTCTGGAGATCAATCTCATTCGATGAGTGGAAATGGTATTTGAACTTATTAATCTCATCTGCCGATTCTTACTTTTTCCTGGACTTAATAACCACAGTTGTGTATATTTTTGTAGCCTGCCTTGAAATGCATATATATGTTTAAGAAGTTTATTTATTTATTTTTTAATAGAAACTTTTTAAAATCAAAGAGATAAACAAAGAAACAAGCAAGTGGATAAGGAATCCACAAGAGCAAAATAGAAGCAAACAGCAACCTCAAGACCAAAACAAACAAAGGAAAAGAGGAGAAAAGCAAACAAAAAGGCCACCCAGGAAAAAAGAAGAGAGCAACACATCACTTCACAACCCCTAAAAAATCTCACATAATAGGAGAGACAGCCAAATCCTTAAAAACAGGAGTAACTGAAGCCCATAACTTCCAGAACACTGCATGCACCAAGCAACCCCACAGAACTTTAGCTTTCTTCCCCCTACCCAGCGCATCAATCTTGTAGGATAACAGCTGAAAGCAGCCTTTAGGAATAACCCAAGCAGCATTAACTTCCTGCAGAAGTGACCATCACACCTTTAAGGAGTAGGGACAGTGAATGAACAGATGATCCGCGCTTTCCCTGTCCATATTGCAAAGAGTGCACCAGTGAGGGGATAAGCACATAAAGGGGCGATGCCTCTGCAAAGTGTCGCAAGTATTTACTTTTCCAATGGCAACCTACCATAGAAGAATTTTAACCCCGGTTTTTGGGTGGGGGGGTGTTGTCGTCCTAGCCTTCCAAATTTGAGGGTGAGAAGGGAACTCCTCCGCAGAACCATTATCCTGAATGAAGGAACAAAAAGAATGGCACGAGTATAACCCAGAGTGATCCAACTTCCACCTTCTGTTGCCCCTCCTAGAGGGAACCAATCTAGTGCCATCCAGGATAACCAGTAACCTAGTCACCTCATCAATCTCCGTCACAGTAAATTTAGGGTTATGTATTCTCTCCATCAGCATGTGTGTAGTAAGTTGATTATTTTTGGTTAGATACTTCTACAGCTTGCTTGTCTTGGATTTTTCTGTTATTTGGCCGTCCCGATGTTTTGCAGTCGGGTCTGAGCATCTGGGGTTAAATGTTTGTCCTGTAGATTTCTCTATGTTCATCGTATTAAATATGGATGTAGTTGCTAACATGATAAATTAGATTATTTCATGTGTTTTGTGTTCACTTTATTGGGGCCAGCGAAGCAAAGATGTATGGATATGTATGTGTGTGTGTGTGTGTGTGTGTGTGTGTGTGTGTGTGTGTGTGTGTGTATACATACATATGTGTATAAATGTGTTTATAATGAGGTCATATTCTCTTGCCAGACAGTCTGGAAACATAAGATTCATATGTTGTCAGGCTGGATTTGGACCAGACATTTAAGCAAGAATCAAGCTAATCAATGGTCTAAAATCATATTCTGGCAACAGGAGCGTTATATTCCTGAACTGCCTGGCATAAGAACACGCCCATATATTTAACACGTGTATATATGTTCCCACTTAACTGATATTTGATGGTAAAACTTTGTTGTTTTAATTGTTTTTGTCTTCTGTAGGTGCTCTGGCATTTGATGTGGAATATGCAAGGTGGCTAGAGGAGCACAACAGGCAGATAAATGAGTTGAGGGCTGCTGTTAATTCACATGCGGGTGACACTGAACTTCGTACCGTTATTGACAATGTCATTGCTCACTACGATGACATTTTTAGACTGAAGGGTACTGCAGCAAAAGCTGATGTTTTCCACATCTTGTCAGGAATGTGGAAAACACCAGCTGAAAGGTGTTTCATGTGGATTGGTGGCTTCCGCTCATCTGAGCTCCTTAAGGTGAAAATTAGTTTCAACTCTTCTTTGCTGTGGTTGAGTATTTGATTTCAGTTGTAATGCATTCTAGCAACTTTTCTCTTGATCTTCTTGGAACTTGGAAAACAAAAAGGTTTTGTCATTTTAGTTTTAGGCGGTGTTTGCATAAATCCTTCTACTAGTGTATGAGATGTTATTTTACCATTTTGCTTCCTTGTTTTCACCAAGTGTGATAATCTCCTGACATGAAACCATTTATTTTGACATTCTGAGTTAGGGCTGTCATGCTGACATGCTGTCTCTCCATAATACGTTATACATGATGGAAATAAGGGAAATGTTGGATGTATATGGGTTCAATTCTGCATTTTCTATGTTGTGAGTCACTTGGCTGTGCCCACATAACCGTATCCATGGAATGAACAATACATTTATTCCTTGATTGCAAGTAATGGAAATTCTTGAGTGCTCAAGTTTGAACTTAAAAGAATGTGTCATCAAAATTGATGTTTTATTCTCTTAAAGAAAATGAATAATGACCTACTCAAAATTAAATTTGAATACCATGTGGGCATAATGTATTCGTTTTGTCCTATATTTTTCTAGTTGTTTTAGATCTCCGCATTTTAAACTGTATTGGCTTTGGTGCAGCTTCTGGTGAATCAATTGGAACCGTTAACTGAGCAGCAATTGGTGGGTATTTACAACTTGCAGCAGTCATCCCAGCAGGCTGAAGATGCTCTGTCACAAGGGATGGAGGCATTGCAGCAATCCCTTGCTGAAACCTTGGCCAGTGGCTCACCTGGGCCATCAGGATCATCTGGAAATGTAGCAAACTATATGGGTCAAATGGCCATGGCCATGGGAAAGCTAGGAACTCTTGAGGGTTTCCTCCGCCAGGTGAATTCTTGATAGTTGATTCCAGTAGCTTGCGTAGGCAGTGTGATCCTAGTGAATTTCGATGATTGCAAGAACTATAGATAAAAACTCAATCATGAATATGCTGGCATTTCTGAATGACGCATCTAGAACTTGCATGTAGATATTATGGTGCTGGAACTTGTGGGCGGAATGGAACCAAATTGTTTTTTGTTTCCATAGTTTCCTTCAAAAAAAGAAGAAAAAAGCTCTTGTTTTCTTCAGTTACTCTATTCTTCGTTTGTTTTCGTCGGCTGTTCTACCTAAGTTTCATCATTACAATATCTAGTCTCTCTTTATTCTTTTGGAAACACTAGAAAACTGTTGCCCTCTTGAGTCTGTAGTCTCTGGATAAAAAATAAAAAAAAAACCTAGTGTCCAATTATTGAAGGCAATAACAATTTTTTGTTTCAAAACGTTTGTTTCGTGGAAGAGGTGCAGCAGAAATGGTTCAAAAATTTGGGGACTTGGCTTGAGTATAGATTGCTATGCCCGTTTGAAAATTCTTGCTTCTTTAATCTTGTCTTGGGGACTTGACTTCCCTTAAAAACATCTGAAAATGCTACTAGTTATTTATGTTTCTTTCATGTTTATGCTCTACTAATGTCAATATTTTTGCCTTATTTTCTGTAATCTTATTTTGGTCAATTACCAGGCTGACAATCTTCGCCAACAAACGCTGCAACAAATGCATCGTATACTGACGACCCGACAATCAGCTCGTGCACTGCTTGCAATACATGACTATTTTTCGCGTCTTCGAGCCCTGAGTTCTCTTTGGCTTGCCAGGCCCAGAGAGTAAGAGGCATTAGATTCTTTATCTGAAGTTGATCTTTAGGGTCCTACTAGAGCAATTATATGGTTAGATGATAGGGACTTCTGCTGTTCTCTGGTCTTCGCGGACCTGGTTGAGGTGCAGTGAAGTTGCATGATTGTTCATAGACTCCATCAAAGTTGTGGTTGTCACATATGGTCATCTAGATGTTGTATTTTATGTCAAAAAACAGCAGTATGAATAAATCTGATTATGCAAGTTATTTAATAGAACTGAGAGGGAATAGAATAGTGCTATTGTTGTTGTAGGTTACAGATGTCAATTTGTATACCAAAAAAATCAGATGATGTCAGAGTTGAAGGTTTGCATTTACTTCTTTAACCGTGTATATACATATGTTGTCGCTCAATGTTATTGGCCTACGGTGTTTCATTGGTTTGCCATTTTGGGTTTTACTGTATAATTTTCATTGGAATAAACTAACAGGTGAAAAATCGTCTCCTTTTACTAAATATGCTTTGGAGTCGCTATAATGAATCGCGGCCTTTTACTCCCACAAGACGTATATTCTCTAGTGTCACTACCGGTGGCATGCATACTTCCTTTCTCTTTTTCTTTTATTTTTTATTTTTTACCATATAACAAGTGAGATTAGTACGCTGGCTCGTCTGATAACATTTTTGGAGAATTTTTCAGATAATAATTTTAGAAAATGAGAATGAAAAAACGAGTTTGTATTTTCAGATTCAAGAATGTGTTCGATAACTTAATTGGAAATCAGTTTCATAAAACAAAAACAATGAAAACGTCCTGCACTATTCATGTCTTACAGCAAACCTCTCTTTCTTTTTATTTTTTATTTTTAGCTTGATTATCAAAGCTATGGTATATTCTCCTTGCACATCGCCTAATGGGGCCACGGGTATTCATGGGGTCAATTTCCAGATCGTTGGTGCCTCTCTAATGAAACCACCTATATTTTTGGGCAATGATTGTGGTCTCTATGGAGGTTGAAGACAGAATTTTCATACAAGCAAAAGCATAGCAATGAAATAGAGAGAGTTCGTTCTAAATCTGCATGTATAAATGAGAACTAAAAATTACGAATTGGAATCCTTGTAAAATAAATCTGCTTGCCCTAAGGAATGGTGTCGATGTGGGAAGGGAGAGAGAAGAATTCCTCTGTTTTTCTATTCGGTAGAAAAATAAGCGGATGTAAACATCTTTTTGGTGTTTTTCAACTTGAAGAGCAAGTATTGAAAACATTTTTGTAAATCGTTTTCGCATTTTGCCAAGTGCACCACCGAACAAGTTTTGAGGCGTTTTCTCTTCCAGAAAATGAAAATGGGGGCCTGAAAACATAAACGAATGGGGCCTAAGGGTTTAGCAAATTGAAAAATAAAAATAACACATAATTGGAAATGAAAGGCGCTTCATAATTTTCCCATTTCTATCTCATGGACACATAGGATCGAAATATGAGGCTAATATATGGTGTTGTCCCCCTTAACTATATTATAATTGTCAATTTACATCAGACTTTTTTTTTTCATGGTAAATTAATTAAGGATTTAAAACTTTATGAAATTGACAAATTTGGGACTCGCCGTCAATTTTTTGAATTTCATCTAAATTTCTGTCAATATTAAAGGCAAATTCGTAATTTTAGTACAAAAATACTCTATATTAAATAATAATGAAAAGTCAAAAACAAAAATAAATTATAAAATTATAAAATAACAAAAACCCAGCCCCTCTCCCTATACCCAACCCAGCCGCACGCTCCCCATCCATAGGGCCGCCGCTGGGTGATTGAAGGCCCCAGGCAAAATTCTAAGAGTGTGCCTTTTATAGATAAATTAATGAATGCATTTTTTATTAAATAATTAATTTTATTCAAATTATAAGAGTTTACAAAAGGGAACGAAGGACACTTGGACACCATTAAAACCTTGTTTGAGGAAAATCCAGTCGAACAAAACCTCAAAGAAAGGAAAAAAAAAGTACCAAAACATTACATTCAACAAAAAATTAAATTTCAAGTGTCTACATTCTTCATCACCAATATCCTCCACAATTAATCATGGCAAACCAAAATCATATGCATCTACAAAATAACAAAAGATCATTTAAAATTTCTCAAAATCATTAATTATATTATCATATTTAATGTTTTCTAACATATCCATTTCAATGCATAATATTGCAAGAATTTTAATGGATGCGCATGGTTTCTCAGTTTCATATGTTTCTCTTGGTAACATTTGATTCTAAAATACTCTCTCTTTAATTTTTTTAGGATTAACTACATAAAAGCACCCAACTTTTAGGGGTCGTTTCAAATTAGTACCAAACCTTTTAAATTCTTTACGGGCATATTCGACCTTTTGTAAAACATACAAATTAATCACTACATTAGTCAGACCATTAGTGGAGGCGTTAAGTGATGACGTGGCTGCTCCGATGTGGCTTTTTTTTTTTGTTGAGGTGGATACCACATGGATTAAAAATATAAATAAAAAAATTTTAAAATTTTAAAAAAATTAAAAAAAGCAAAAATTAAGAAAAATCAGCTTCAACAGCCAAAAAAATCACATCCCTCTCCAGAATAAATCAGCTTCATTGGTTGACCATTTTGGGTTTTACTGTATAATTTTCATTGGAATAAACTAACAGGAGGAAAATCGTCTCCTTTTACTGAATATGCTTTGGAGTCACTATAATGAACTAAATATGCTCTAGTATCAGTACCGGTGGCATGCATACTTCCTTTTTCTTTTTCTTTTTCTTTTATTTTTTTATTTTTTACTATATACAAGTGATATTATGGTATGCAGAGGAACGCGGAAGTCCGCATTCCGGATGAATGGTTTCTTTGAAATTTCCATGGGGCGTGAGATTAATTAATGCCCTGGGGTGGGAACTGCTAAAATATGAAAACTATGAGAGAATATTTGTTTGTGGGAATTTTCTATCTATTCTTCTCTTTGTAGGAGGTCTTATTTATAATACAACAAAACCTGAATGGGCAAGTAAATAATAAATTCCCAAATTTATTTACAGTAAGAAATCATGAATTAAAGTAAATCAATTACAATTATAATAGGAATTCTTGGTGTGTAAGGAAAGTAAGTCAATATCCACAAGTCACGCCAACACTCCCCTTCACGTTGGTTCATAGATGTTGCCAATGCCCAATTGATCCTGTGAATTGTGGAATGCTTTACTAGAAATCGTCTTTGTCAAAATATCCGCCAATTGATCCTTGGATTTCACAAAAGGAAACTGAAACACTTTAGCCTCAAGTTTCTGTTTGATGAAGTGTCGATCCACCTCAACATGTTTAGTACGATCATGCTGAACCGGATTCTATGCAATGGCTATAGCAGCCTTGTTGTCACAAAAGAGATTCATTGTGGATGTAGGTTTATACCCAAGTTCAGAAAGCAACTTTCTTAATCAAAGAAGTTCACAAATCCCTTTAGTCATGCCTCTGAACTCGGCGTCTGCACTAGATAAAGCTACTACATTCTATTTCTTGCTCCTCCATGTCACTAAATTACCTCCCACGAATGTGAAGTAATCCGATGTGGATTTTCTATTTGTTACATTACTCGCCCAATCTGCATCTGAATAACCATCAATATTTAGATGACCATGCTTTGAGAACACAAGTGTAATAACCCAAAACAAAAATTCTTATTTAATTATTAATTTATTTTGAAGGAAGACAATTTTGCCCTCAATATATTTTATTGGGAAAAAAGTTGACTTTTTGACCAAAAAGGAATTTGACAATTCCACTTACACCGTTGCGTAGAGCACGACGAAACGAGTCAGTAAACATGGAGTGGACTCGAATTGGAGTTGCAACGAAGAAAATACGGTCAAATTACCATGAAGGGCAAAACGGTAATTTGGACCAAAAAAATCATATTTTTATCACTTCTCTCTCTCTTCTCCCTCAGTTTTTGTCTCCTCTCTCTCTCTTCCCTCCCGCGTGCGCCGCCGCCTGCAACTCGACCCAGCCGCTGCCACAGGCCACCTCGAGCCACGGCGCCGGTACCAACCTGACCGCCTCGCCCTCGCCGTCACGTCCCTATCCTTCCCCGCCGCTCGCCATTCACCAGTCGTCGGAATCGGACGAAAAATCGTCCGATTTTGCAAGAACTTCCAACCCTTCGTTCTCCTTCAATTCTCCTCCAAATATGTCGAGTAAGGTATGGATTCTTACCTATTTTTGATGCTCTAGCTGATGGTTGGATAGGTTTGCATCAATTTTAACCGTAGATCGCCCAGTTTTCGATTTTCAATTCGGCCGAGTTTCGGCCTCCGTGATAGGCCGTTTTCGGCCAGTTTTCGGGGTAGGTCCAAGAACAAAAGTGGTTCCAAATGTGGTGTTATACCTAGGATAGGAGTTTGGAGTTATGGTTTTGAGTTTTTCCGGTAAGGCGTTATCGCTTTAGACACCCACCGCTGCCGGCGCTTGTGGCGGCGCGTGGGTGAGGGTAGTGCAGTGACACTGTGTATTATTGCGATCCTCGTGTTGTCAAGAGCGCGTAGAATTTCGTGGATCTCAATTTGGATACCGTTTGAGCCTCGAACGGATTTTCCATATTGTGCGATTTCTGGGTTCAGTACTGTTGAGCCGTTGGATTGCACCCAATTTCAGACATGTTATTCTACATAATTTCATAATCGCGTAGGATTCAACGGATTGTGAATCGGAGTCCCGGATACTCCGAAATCGCTAACCCTGGGGCTAGGGTTTGGAAATTATGCGATTACACGATTGTGGTCAATCCGACTGTCCAATTCGGACTAGACTAGCAGAATATGGGTTTTTCTTTGTGAGGAACCTTTAGGGATTCCCAGTTTGGCAATCGGAGGTCGTGGAACCCATGGGGTTCCGTATCGACCGATATGGCAGTTTATCGCTTAGTGAAGCCTCAGGTCTTTTAAGACAGTTTTACTCGTCTGAAATGCTAAAGTGGGCATAGGAATGACTTTAAAGTAAGTGCACGCATTTCTAGGAGCCAGGGGTCAGGGTTTTAAATTAATACTTTTATTGAGCAGTTTTATTAATTAAATATTCATGGTTTAATCAGGTACTCGGGGCCAGACAGACCCACAGGAGGGACCTTCAAGAGGTTCAGCTAGCCTGGACCAGAAGTGAGTGGACTTTTCTTTTATAAATGATTTTAGATAAATGAATTTCATTATTTGATCTTGAATAAGTTTTATTAATTGTGATTTTTCCTAGCAAGCTTTGTGAAGTTAAATATCTTATTTATATGCTGCTTAGTTGATTATGCTAAAGAGTTAGAGAAAACAGAGTTTGAGATTTATATCAGATAAAAAGGCAGCATAGTTTCAGATTTTCCAAAATACAGTTATTTATCAGACTTTTCAAAAATATTTTATTTTAAACCACCATGAGTGCCAGGATTTGCGGCTCGGATTGACTTAGTGTCACTGAGACTTGCCAGGATTTGCGGCTCGGGTTGACTTTGTGTCATCGAGACCAGCCAGAATTGCAGATCAGGCTGACTACGGTCCCCTGAATCCTGCCAGTTGCGGCTCGGGTTGACTTTGTGTCATCGAGACCTGCCAGTGGATCAGACTGATTGCGGTACCCTGAATCCTGCCAGTTTGCGGCTCGGGTTGACTTTGTGTCACCGAGACCTGACAGCGGATCAGGCTGACTGCGGTCCCCTGAATCCTACCAGTTTGCGGCTCGGGTTGACTTTGTGTCACCGAGACCTGACAGCGGATCAGGCTGACTGCGGTCCCCTGAATCCTACCAGTTTGCGGCTTGGATAGACTATGTGTGGCCGAGACCTGCCAGGAGAATTGACGGAATTATAGGGGTACACCTAGGTGGTAGTTTTAAAGTAAAATAAGTGATTTCATGCAAGTTTTATTGATTTTGAATGTGATTGTATATATGTATATAAATCTGTGAGTGCTTTGAATTTAGCATAATTCAAATACAGTTGAATATTCAGATTTTCATATCTATTTTTACAGTGGGGTTACTATGTTTATACACTGTTTTCTAGAACTCTATTTTTGTCCACTCACACTTTCAAATGTTTTGCACCCCCAAGCAGTAGATGTGCACAGGAATCTACCACCGGGCCTTCTCCTAGCTCCCGCGCCACCTATGTAATGTAGGATTTTGTTGTAAAACGCTTAATTTCTTGTATATTTTAGTAACTGCTCTGATATCTGGTCATAGTCGAAAACCAGAATTGTTGGATACCTTGTTTACTTATTCTGGCAGTTGGATGTAAATATTTGTTCGTTTGACAGGTGGAAATTTTGGGTTTTGAAAAAATTACAGGGGAGACTGCCAAATTTTCGGTAGGAGTCCAGGCAAATTTTAAATCTTATTTTGTAATTGGAAGGGTAAAAAAGTCTTTTGTGCCCGACATTCGTCAAGTGTCGGACATGCACAGGATCCGGCCCGAATTCCAAAGTGGAATTAGAATCGGGTCCTGTCAACAAGTCCTTTTCTAGGTGCAGACTTCAAATATCTAAGTATTCGAAGAACTGCATTCATATGGTCTTTACTTGGAGAGTGCATAAATTGATTGACAACGCGCACAGCATAAGCAATGTCTGGTCGAGTATGTGACAAATAAATCAATCTTTCCACTAACCTTAAGTATCTTTCTTTGTTAATTGGAACTTGATCCAGATATTCTCCAAGATGATGATTCTGAACAATAGGAGTGTCCGCAGGTTTGCAATCTAGCATTCCTATGTCTGTCAACAAGTCCAAGACATATTTCCTTTGAGAGAGAAATATGCCTTGCTGCGATCGAGCCACCTCAATTCCCAAGAAATACTTGAGTCCACCTAGATCCTTCATCTCAAACTCCGTAGCCAGATAGTCTTGTAGTTGTGATATTTCCTGTTTATCATTCCCAGTAATAATCATATCATCAACATAGATTATTAATGCTGTTACCTTCCCTTTTCGATGTTTCAAGAATAGAGTATGATCTGAGTTGCACTGTTTGAAACCATTGTTCTTCATTGCCATGGTGAACCGTCCAAACCATGCACGTGATGATTGTTTCAATCCACACAATGCTTTTTGTAACCTACAAACTGTTCCAGTCTGAGTAATATTATATCTAGGAGGAATGTCCATGTACATCTCCGCTGTGAGTTCGCCGTGTAGAAAAGCATTCTTTACATCAAACTGGTGTAGTGGCCAATCCAAATTAGTTGCAAGGAGCAATAAGAATCTGACAGTGTTTAACTTTACAACTGGAGCAAAGGTTTCTTCATAGTGTATACCATAGGTCTATGTGTACCCTTTTGCCACAAGTTTTGTCTTGTATTGTTCGATAGATCCATCTGTATTGTGTTTTACAGTAAACACCCATCTACATCCGATAGTCTTTTTTCCTCATGGTATAGTCTCCAATGTCCAAGTCTGATTTTTCTCAAGAGCTTTCATCTCCCCTTTTATGGCTTGGACCCAGTTAGGATCTTTCAATGCTTCAGAGACCTTAGTTGGAAAATGGAAAGCAGACAACTGATGCACAAAAGCCTTGAGTGGTTCAGATAGCTTCTTAGTAGATACATGATTTGCAATTAGATACTTGGATGTCTTGCTAATATTTGGTTAATAACGATTTGGTGGCTTCTCACGATTTTGCCTGAAAGGTAATTGATGTCAAATAGTTTTATTCTCTAAATGAACAAGTCTAGTAGGAGTAGTTACCTCAAGGATATTCTCAGGAGATTGGTCTGTTGGTACTGTTGAGTTAGAGGCGTCTTCATCTTGTTGTTCTGTATTGTCTGTAGGTGTGAGACTTGGATCAAAAATATCTTCGCATGGATCAGGTGGGTCAGGCAATTCATTGCTATGAATGGGCGATTGATCGCTTTTCGATAGAGAGTAATCTCGTGCTTTAGACTCAAGACAATTGATCATTTCTGTACAGAGGACAATTTCTTCATTTTCGAAGTTGCTCCAATTCTGCTCTTCACTTTGTATCTCCCCCTGAAGCGTAGAATTGGATGAGTGGTCATGGAAGAACAGCTCAGATTCCAGAAAGGTTAAATCCAAAGTGACATAGGTACCAGGGTGTTTCCTAAGGCCCTACTGTCCTTTCGAAGCATTCTTGGGGCTTGATTTTTGAACTTAGGCACAAGGGATAATTTCATAAGTTCGCTCTTTACGGCAGCCCAGCCCATTTGTAGCTGCCAAAAGAAAAAATGCTCCTACACACAGATGCGTACAAGCTGGGCTACTTGGACTACACAAATGGGTCTGCTCCCTTCTGTCATTGGAGATGAAGACGTCGAGATGCTCTGTTCTGACTTGCTCCCTGTGCAAAGTGAGTATGTTAATGCTGCGAATATGGAGGGAGATGAAGAGCAGTAGGCCGAAGAGGCGGTAGCTAAAGAGGATGAAGCAGAGGGAGGTGCAACAGATGAGGTAGTGACAGACATCACGAATCAGGTAGGTGGAGGTAATGAGAATGTGGTTGATCAGGCGGACGTTGAAGAGGCTATAGATCAGGGATCTCCTGCTGGCATCTCAGAGTAGATGAAGACTCTTTTATTTCTTTTCAGCTTTTGTAGTATACTTTCTTGTTTAGAATAATTGGTCTTGTCTGACCATCTTCTTTTTGTTGAACTTGGCTGGTTCGTCAGCTGGTTGGTCAGCTTGCTATGAAAATTTAGGTATTTTTTCAACTTCAATTTGCATATCGACTCATGAACTGCCTGAGTAACCACCCAATATCTTGACTGTGTGTCTCCCTTAGGAATTTTTTGAGTGCCAAGGTCCCCCTTGAGGGACTCCGGGCATTTTGTTCATATCCCGTAGGATGTTTTTCCTTAGGAAACTCAACAAGTGTCAAGGTCCCCTTTGAGGGACTCCGAGCATGTTCTGCATATCCCGTAGGACATTTTTCCTCAGGTTGTGACATGTTTGGCCTATGTCCGGAAACTTATCAATGAGAGTGGCCTGTTTGGCCCACGTTTGGAGACGTGTCGATGAGAGTGACCGGTTTGACCTATGTCCGGAGACGTGTTGATAAGAGTGACCCATTTGGCCAACGTCTAGAGACTTGTCAATAAGTGTGACCCGTTTGGTCTACGTTCGGAGACGTGTCGATGAGTGACCTATTGGCCTACGTCCAGAGACGTGTTGTTGAGAGTGGCCTGTTTGGCCTACATCCGGGGACGTATCGATGATAGTGGCCCGGTTGGCCTATGTCTAGAAACGTGTCGATGAGAGTGACTCGTTTGTCCTACATCCGGAGATGTGTCAATGAGTAACCCGTTTGGCATACGTCCGGAGACGTGTCATTGAGAGTGGCCCGTTTGGCTTATGTCCGGAGACGTGTCGATGAAATTAGCCTATTTAGCCTGTGTCCAGGGACGTGTCGATGAAGAGGGCCAGTTTGGCCCACGTTCGAGGACGTGTCAATGAGGGTGGCCCGTTTGGCCTATATCTGGGGACGTACCGATGAGAGTGGCCAGTCTGGCCTACGTCCGGGGACGTGTTGATGAGGGTGGCCTATTTGGCCTGCATCCGGGGGCGTGTTGATAAGGGTGGCCACTTGCTTGGAGTCAGCTGATAGGTGAGGAGCTTCATGGATAATACCCCCGAAGTTGGTGAGCATTCCATTGTGTTTGAACTTCCTTTCCTTGAAAGATAATGACAGGATCGTCTTCCATGACTAGGTAGCTGGGTGTTGAAAAGTTGAATCAACGAGCTAATCAATTCTTGTTAATGGGAAGTTGTCTTTAAGGAATGCTTTGTTGAGGTTGGTGTAGTCGACGCAAACTCTTCATTTGCCATTTTCTTGTTTTGCCGCTAGAACAACGTTGGCTGGCTACTCCAAGTAGGAGACCTCTTCGATGAAGCTGGTCGCTAGGAGCTTGTCGGTATCTGCTTCAATGATCGCGACCTGCTGGAGAGAGAAGTTGCGTCTCTTTCGCACCACTGGCTTACTGACTGGGTTGACATGGAGCCGATGACAGATGATGTTCGAGTCGATGTCGGGCATGTTAGATGGCGACCATGAGAATACGTCTTTGTTGTTCTTGAGGAAGGCTGCAAGCTTTACGTTCTCCTCCTGGCTTAGGCACGAGCCAATCCACGCTTTTCTCTCTGGCTTGTCAAGATTCAAAGGTACTAGCTCAACATCCTCTTCTAGTTTCCATCATTCTTCAGGGGAGACCTCCTGATAGATTCCCTAGACTTGGTCCTGATGCTTTGATTGCTATTGGGGAGTAGGTATTCCCTTTTGCTTCTGGCCTGCTTGGTCTTCAGGAGCGAGACCTGCCTGTTCTCCTTCCTCAGATGCCTGATTCATCGGGAGGAATTGTGTTTACTTGCTTTTCTTCAGCCATTGAGCCGAGCATTTCCTTGCCATTTCTTGATCGTTGTTGATCTGACCGACACTGGGTAGCAGATTTTCTGATGTATAGCAGATGTGATGGCGTTAATCTTGCTGATCCATGGTCTGCCCAGTATGCCATTATAGGGTGAGACCTCATTAATAACCATGAATGTTTGCGAGCTGATTACAGGTGGGGAGTAGACATCAAGGTCTATCGTGCCAACGGTAACCGTTGTTGCACCATTAAAGCTGGTCAACGATTTGGCTGATTTATTGATCTTCGTCTCCAAGCCCATCTGCTGGATGACCGCCAGTTGCAGGATAATGGCTACGCTGTCCTTGTCTACATGGATTCGGTTGACCATGGCCTGAGCAATTTGAATGCTAATGACAAGGGCATTGTCATGTGGCATGTCGAGGCCGATTAGATCTTTCTTTTGGAAGCCGGTCACATGACCGTCTTTTGCAGGTGGAAGGTCGATTGAGATTTGGGAGATCACAGTGCCCTGTTTGATCTTCCTCTTCTTTTCTTTGCTAGTTAGCCTAGTGTCCTCGAAGTCGGCTGGGACTGTGTTAATCCTTATGACCTTCTGAGGTGGCTCCCTGGCAGTGTCACGATCATCTATTCGTTGGATGGCCTGCTTCGCAATGAATTCTGTGCAGTGACCTTTTCTCACGATTTCTTCAAGGTGCGTTTTCCAAGCGAAGCAGTTGTTCGTAGTGTGCCCTTGCGTCCTATGGAAGGCACTGTATTTTCTAGTATGCGTTTGGTCCGGATCTCCTTTCAAGGGTGGTGGTCTTCTTACCAAAGGTTTGTCCTTCACTTGGGCTAAGATATGATGTGTAGGGATGGTGAACTCGGTGTAGTTCTCTCCTGCCATAGCGTCCTCTTGTGGGTGCAACCTGCGTTTGTCCTTGTTCCTGTTGCTAAACCCGTCGCTTCTTTGGCTTGCCCGCTTAGACGGCTGATCTTCTTGCTTGGTAGACTTCTTTGCAGCGATTTGATCGTCATCCAAGAATGTGTAGCATTCTGCGATCGTGAAGACCTCTGCCAGAGTCTAGCTGGGAGTGATAGTCAGCTCGCGGTATAAGTCGTGTTCAGCTGGAAGGCATTTCTTGAAAGCAAAGGACGCGTTGGCCTTCTCTACTTTGAATCTCTTGATGTAAACTCGAAGAGATTCATCGAACTTCTTGTGCAGGTTGTACAAGTGGTCAGGGTTCTTCTTGATTGGCCGGTAAGAGGTGTATTCTTTAGTGAAGAAGTAAGCTAGCTCCTTGAAGTTGCTGATCGATGGTAGGGTGTGGAACCAGTCTTGAGCTACTCCTAGCAAGGTCATTGCAAACACCTTGCACATCAGCGCATCGTCGGCCTTGTAGAGGATCATAACACCTTCTCGAGATCGGAATCCCTTTTCAAGTGTGTGAACGAGGGCATTGAGAATTGCTTCGGGGGAGCAACCTGCTCGATTTCGACAGTGCAACGCGTAGAGTTTACATGGTCCATCTCCTTACGTAGTGCATCGTCAAAATTTCCTCTGGTCTTTAAGTCTCGAAGTCGGTCATTCACAAGCTTCTCAACATCTTCCTCACACATTGCCAGTCGGTCATGTTGGCGACCTTCGCAATTTGGGCGATGCTGATTGATTTCCTTGTTTATTTGTGAAGGTCGACCTTCTCAGCTATGCTGCCTAGCGGCGTGTTGGTGGACGGAGCTTGTGAAGGATTTTTTGTAGCTTGTCGAGGAGAACTAGCTCTTCAAAAGTGAGCAGCGGAGCGCCTTTCTTCACGGTCCTCATTGTGAGGGTTATCAAGTCGACCTCCCTAGGGTCTTTGCCTTTTGTGAATATTCCTTTGTGAGTGGGCTGCGGAATCCTAGGGTACTTGGCATGCATACCCAAGTGAGCTTATATGACTCTTATTTATCACCAAGCTAGAATCCTAAACCAAAAGCTCAACCTCAGAATTCGATTTATAGTTCACAAATGCGGGGAAATACAAAGGAACTCAGGCATTCAAGCATAGAAAACAAGCATGCAACAAAGGTATCAACATCAACTCATGAACATGCTTCAGTAAAATGGAGGCAGAGAGCACTAGAATGGGTGGATGATCCTCAATTTTGGATATGTTATAAACAACATAATTTCGAGAAAATTTTGTGAAGCAAGTGCAAGCATCCAAGCATCATAAGTTAAAGACACGTGCAAAAGCAGAATCTGTCTCACCAGCCATGGATGAATGCAGAAGTTGCAGACCAGCTTTGAGGTATCAGAAAAATTCTACAAATTCTACAAATTTTACAGGCTACTTGAGTAGATGAACAACTTTCATCAAGGAAGTTTTCTGATTCGAGCTTCCGAAATATGACTTATGTACTGATGCACAGTACCCACGGGTTTGAATCTTGAAGAAGAAGAAGAAAGAAGAGAATGACAGAAAATCAGAAAATAAAGCATGCCATGACAAATGAAAGGAAATGAGAGTAGCTACTTGCAAATAAAAAAAAATTCAAAAGGAAATGGCAACACAATTTTGCCCACGTGAAGGCCAAGCTAGTCAAGGGGATAATACGCCCAGCTCTCTTATGTGCTCTCAAGCCTGTATCTCTTCTTCTACCCACCATGCATCAATACGAGCATTTGTGAATCAATCCACACAAACCATGCAACTCAAGCGTTTCACTTGATGCAATCATTTCAAGCAAACCAAACTGGATATCACATATCAAGCTTTTCAAGTAAGACAGTCATCACGAAAATGACAATGTTAGAACTTGGCAATTCTAGCTGCTGGAATACTAGAAAAGAAGCCATGCTATCACCACATCATGCCAAGTTGTCACCATCACAACAAAGGGATATCTTAAGTTCATCACGCCATGCAATGACCTAAACAAGTATTGAGAAGGCCACGCTGCAAGAATCTTTTTTTGATGATTATGGTGCTCTTGGCGGCTGAGGAAGGAATTCACTGCAATCACCACTAGCAATGCCAAAGCCTCAATAACCAAGATTCAAGTCAAGCAAGACATGGAAGATAATGATGCGCTATACGAGATACTCTCATGTCAGAACAAGCTATATCTTGATTCAACTCAGCCATTAGATTATCCACATCCTCATAGCAAGTCTAAGCTAATCATGCCAAGCCAAGTCACGTTTTTTCCAACACCTATTCCATGCCAAACAAAATAGTTTCCAGCACCTTCCTGTTTCAAACATCCTTCCAGCACCTGCCCTGTTTCAAATATCTTTCCAGCACATGCCCTATTTTAAATATCCTTCCAGCACCTGCCATGTTTCAAATACCCTTCCAGCACATGCCCTATTTTAAATATCCTTCCAGCACCTGCCAAGTTTCAAATACCCTTCCAGCACATGCCCTATTTCAAACACCCTGCCAGCACCTGCTTTATTTCAAATATCCTACCAGTACATGCCAATCCCAAACATCCAAGCATACAAGCCAAAATCAAGCATACACGCCAATGCAAAGCGTCCAAGCATACAAGCCCAAATCAAGTGTACACGCCAAAGCCAAGCATCCAAGCATACAAGCCAAAATCAGGCATACATGCCAATGCTAAGCATCAAGCCAAAATCAGGCATACATGCCAATGCTAAGCATCAAGCCAAATACCAATAATACATGCTAAATATACACGTCAAAACCAAGCATGCAAGTCAATGCAACTCTTGCAAATGACAACCATGCAAAATCAGGCCTCTCTAGTCACTCAAGCAAATAAATCACGCAAGCTAAGTAGTTATCTTGAGCTAACCCACCAAACATTTTCTCCTATTTCGTGACACAAAGTAGGTCAACTCTTGGTAACTCTAGTAAGTGACCTCCAACATTACAGTGTCTAGGAAAGTTCTTCAAGGCAACACCCTCGGTGTTTAAGAAGGATTGGGTTTTAAGGGGGACCATTGTGACCCTTCCAACCTCCCGGAAAAAACCTGGCTGTAATTTCAGAGACACTTAACTGGTCATCCTTGAGTTGCTCCTAAACCCATGCCATGCCACTGCAATTTAATTTGGGCTGGAGAAATGGAGGTTTCGGGTTGCTTGGGAGCCTCGGAACCCAAGCCCATTTCTTAGGCCCAAATATATGGGTGAGCACAAAAGGGAAAATAACCCAACCAAAAAGCCCAATCAAAATAGTCCACTAAAATTAACCCCTATAGCCCAATATTCAATGAAGGTGGCCCATTTGTTTGGTAGGTTGACTTCCTATCCTAGAAGACCCATACAATTAGAAGTAGCAAGCAACAAAGACTCCATCTTTTGGCTGAAAGATAAAGCCACGAAGGAGTTTGGAAGACCACGTGGGTTGCAAGGAAGGAAGGAACAAGTTTTCAAGCAAAACATCTAAGAGACCAAGAGATATTGGCGCGCAAGGAGTTGCCCTCCGAACCAGCATCTATACTCATTCTCTTTCCCTCATCAGTCCTGGCCATAAAAAAAGGGAAGAAAGGAAAGAAAGGAGATGGCTGAAAATAGGAGTCTGAAACAGCCGCGGGAAAGGGGGCCTTGAGCTCCCAAAAAATCCCTGATTTTGTGCAAATGGGCAGGGTGGATTTCACCAAAATAAGATGATTGAAGAGATGAGGGGAGAAAGGAAGGGAAAGATTTGGCCAAATTGTATAGAAATCATTAGGGTTTCTTGGAAAATGATGGCTTCCAGCGGCTATAAAAGGGGCCTCTTCTACCCAACAAGCGTCAACCACATCAGAGAGCATGCTTCCTTTCTTACTCCCAAAACCCAGTAATTTCATGCTCAGCCCATCCTTTTCCCTTAGTTTTCCCTCTTCGCAAGCTGTTCTAACACTTGACAAAGTCTCTGTCAAGCTGCCGGAAAAACACTCAAGCCACCATTTTCTCTCGTTTTGCTCATGGTCAACCAAACCTCTCTGTAAAATCCTTTCTCTCCTACCTTAATACCCTATCTTTCCCCTAGGAACACTTAGTTTTCTCTTCAGCGCTAAACTCATGACAATTTTGCTCCCATTCCACAAGCTTCTCATGCCAAGCTAGAAAATTTATTTGTAAGCTGTTGTTATTTTCGTTGGTGAAGGTAACCAAGGTGTTTCCTAAGGCATCTCTGTCCTTTCGAAACATTTTTGGGGCTTGATCTTCGAACTCAGGCTCAATGGGGGCAATTTCATCCATCTGCCCTTTACGGTAGCCCAGGCCCGTAGTAGCTGCAGGAACGAAAAAGCCCCTAAAACCACTAAGGATTAGAAGGAACATCCGTAAACTAGACCAAAAAATCACTAAAACTATTTGTTTATTACATTTGTTCTTGTTTTTTCCGAACCATTTCTTGTAACGGTTGTAGTTCCTCTTCATGTGGCCATCCTTCTTACAAAAGAAACATTTGAATTCAGTAGTAGGATTCACGCCATGCTAGTTGTTACTCTTTGAAAAATGATTCTATTTCTCCACTTTTTTGTTGGCAGCACCTCCCTTATTCTCATGCTTCTTTGTAGTGACCAATTGACCAAACCTCTACTCTTATCTGCTTTGGTCCTATTCTCCAGTCTGCTTATAGGGTACAGAATCCAGTTCAGTATGCACTAAATAAGTTGAGTCAGTAGGCACTTTCAGCTTGTTTAGTTTGGCGGCAATGTCCACGAGTCCCATTACATGCTCTCTCACATTCCCTCCCTCTTCATACTTCGTGTTGGCCAGCCTAGACATCAGGTTTTTGGTCTTAGCTTTGTTTGACTCCTTGAACTTCCTATCAATGGACTCCATAAACTCCTTTGCACTTTATGTTTCCCAACTTCGCCATAGATATCTTTCGAGATGGGTTTTTTTTTTTTTTTTTGTTTTTTTTTTGTTTTTTGTTTTTTGTTTTTTTTCACAAGGAGGAGACACTTCTTGTTTGCTAGCCTTCAAGCTTCATGCATCCTATAAACTTCAGTAGTGGAATTCGAAACAAGCCTAGCTATTTCATCGTGACTGAGAGCATAATCGATCTCATTCATTCCAACAGCAAATTCATGATCAGACTTCCATCTCTTGAAGTTCGATCCAGTAAGTATTTCAATTTGCATGAAATTGATTGAGGAAGGATTCGATGCTGTAAGGATTTGCAAAAGAAAGCATAAGTACTTTCTAAGAAAATCGATTCTCAATTTGTTAAGAGAAAACAGTTTTTTAGTTTAAATTTAATTTACAAAACTAACAAGTAGCATATGCAAGCTTCCTGAATTAAGTATCACAATTTGTGGCAAGAGATTACTTATAACTTACAAATAGATTACATGTTATTTTGTGCCATCAGAACCAAACATACAAGATCTATTCTATTCATTGAAGAAACTTATCAACTAATTCAATTTATGATGCAGTTTTGATTATTTCTTTAGGGTTTGAGGATTACGTTTGGTTTTTTTATGAAAATTTTGTTGATTTCCAAAACAAAATAAGTTCCTATCTAACCAAACATATACAATCAGAGTAAAAACCCTAAAATTGCCGTGAATAGTGTTTTGGGGCCTTCCAGTGTCCGTTTCAGACCCACCATAACATTTTGAATAGGGAATGATGAGAAGAATAATACAACTCATTGCTATAATGTGACATAATATAATTTTTAGAGTTTTAAGGTCGTTTAGTAGGTCAAAAACAACTTTTAAGTTTGCAAGATATCAAAAATCAATTGAAACATGCTTCAAAATAGATTCTGTAATATTGGCATGTTTAAACCTGCAACAAAACTTGAAAAAATAACCAACCAAACAATCATGGCATCCATAGGTAAATAAATCGCAAAAACTCATAGGCATGCTAAATTGATTTCAGTATGTGTGTAACCATGTGCTCTGATACCAACTGTTAGATTTATATTATTTTAAGATCTTTCATATAAATGGAAATACATAGGAGTACACATGCATGTCACCATCTTCTTGAATACACAACTTCAGAACTCATCCAGTAGCAACATCAACACAAGATACAAGACATGAGTGACTTAAGGCTTCTGCTCTCTCTCAAAACTATTTCAGTTCTCTCTTTATGATGAGATTATGGTTAGAGAACGTGCCTAATGAGAGCAAAGTCTTAAGCTTATATAAGGCTAGGTTAAGTCGTCTCTACTCATCATGGAGGGCTAACTTGACTAACACTCTAGGTCCATCAAGCAATGGTTCAAGCAAAAGGAAATAATTTGGACCCCATTAATTGACTACAAAACTTTCATGAATTCATAAGACTATGAGCCGCAAGGTATAACCAAATTTAAACTCTTATCAAACCTCAATAATTCAATGACTCATAAAAAAAAAAGGCTTATTTACTGTAGTGTCCTCGAAAGCTGTGGTCAAATCTCAGTTTGCCCCTTGAAAGTTAAAATGACCCACTTTACCCCGTTGACCGATGTTTTGTGTCTCACTGTGCCCCCCACCGTTAAGTCCATAAAAAAATCTGTTCAAAATACTGACGTGGCATTAATGGGACCCACAATTTTGCTGAACTAAGTGCCATGTGGGCAAAGTGGAGCCCACTAACACATGGAAACTTAATAAAATATTATTTTAGTTTAAAAATAAATAAAACATAAAAATAAAAGAAATATATATATACTAAAACCGAATCCACCGATTCACTGTTCCTAGACTATAGCTTAGGAATAGTGAATTGTCGATTTTGCCCTTTGTTGAATTTTCCCTTAGGTTCCCTTTTTGCCCCTTCCCATTTGCATCTCTTTCAATTCGAACGTTTCGTTCGCTCTCAGCTTTCCAGTCCGTTTCGAACCAGTTGGTTGGGTTGGTTGGGGGCAACCATGGAAGATCAGAGCTCACTATTCTGCATGCGTGGGGGGGCGTCGATTTTTGTTTGGGGAGGCGCGCTGCAAATCCAGCCGCCCTTTTGGTCTTTTTCTCATTGGTTCTCCTCTCAGATGTTGCGTTCGTGTGTTGCCGTTCCAGATGCGCTTCATCCTTCTTCTCAACGCACGGGTTTTGCTCAAAGGATTTCTGGGTTTCGTAAAAAAAAAAAAAGTTGGTTTTAACGTTCTTTTGGTTTTCTAGGTTGGTTTATTCATTTGTCATGTCGAAAATTGAGAAGTAAATCAGAAATTGAGTTTGGTTTGTTGTTAAGGGAGGAAGATCTAAGGAAAAAGAACTGAAGTAATCAATATGAGAACTCCCAGTCTGCTCATCAATCTGGTAATTGATGTCTGTGTGGCTGATATTCTGTTTGCGTGTGGTTATAGACTCTTGCTTTTATATATATATATATATATATATATATATATATATACCACCGTTGGATGTAAATTCAACGGTTGACTTGAATCGGGTAATAATCATTTATGTTATATTGCATTTATATATATCATTTTGAACCATTGGATTAATATCCAACGGTGGGTGACCACAATCTCTTGGACTCCTGTGGTCCAAGAGATCGGGACTGATATATATATATATATAAAATTTTTATGACTCCAGATCAGAATTATAATTCTAAGAGATGTTATAGATTTTTTGTTTGCGTATGGTTATAGATTTTGTGTGGCTTAATTTTTTTTTTCCTGTTCGTACTTATCTTGCGTTCCCTTTTTATGACTCCAGTTAAATTGGACATTTCAAGAACTATTTTCTTCACAAAATTATGTTTATCACATGTCACACCCTCCCATTGGTCTTTGCAAGGGTCTGAACTCATGTTCCAACCCCATTTGATATCTCTCACTGAATTTCCTGGTGAAAGTTTGTCCATGACTTGCACCAGCACTTGCTTGAGTTGCTTCAAGTCTTGATCTTCTGAATTAGCCATTGGAAAGATGAGAAAGATCAAAATTGTAACATCCCACATCGACCAACATAGAGGGGGTGCTGTGCCTTATATGTACATGCCCGCCTCCATCTAGCACGAGGCCTTTTGGGAGCTCATTGGCTTCGGAGTTATAGGAACTCCGAAGTTAAGCGAGTTGGGGCTAGAGCAATCCCAGGATGAGTGACCCACTGGGAAGTTGCTTGTGAGTTCCCAGAAACAAAACCGTGAGGGCAGAGAAGAGGGCCCAAAGAGGACAATATCGTGCTATAGCGGAGCTGATCCGGAGATATGACAATTTGGTATCAGAGCTACTCTGCCGTGTGGTGCGAGTGTACCGACGAGGACGTCGGGGTGATGTGCCTTATATGTACATGCCCGCCTCCATCTAGCACGAGGCCTTTTGGGAGCTCATTGGCTTCGGAGTCATGGGAACTCCGAAGTTAAGCGAGTTGGGGTTAGAGCAATCACAGGATGGGTGACCCTCTAGGAAGTTGCTCGTGAGTTCCCAGAAACAAAACCATGCGGGCAGAGAGGGGGGCCCAAAGCGGACAATATCATGATACGGCGGAACCGATCCCGGGATGTGACAAAAATGGCCAATACCCAAGTGGGAAAACGATTCATTTTTTCTTATTTTTATGTACAAGTAGAGTTTTTTTTGTGGAAAATGGTTCTGTGGTTTTGGTTTCCGCTTTATGAAGTGGGCTTCATTGATGGAAGTTGTAAAACAAGAAGAAAGTGGCAATGTTGAAATTTGTTGTTGGAATATGACTTGGTGCCAACTGGCTGATACAGACAGAGAGTTTGAAGTGTTCTTTATGGTTAAGGTTATGTACCATGAGGAGCTTGCAGAATGAGCCTCACACCGCACTATAGCCTGTAACAATTCTGAAAAAATAAGTGGAGCCATTGGGAATTTTCTTGTGGTTATAGATTTTCTGTGTGAAAGTGGAGGGATTTGGGTTCTGTTGTGTGAGTGAAATTATGCATCTCTGTGTGTTATTTCAGTCCAAGTTTGTACCTTTGTATATATGAGTGTGTTGTTCTGTTTTGATATATGAGTGTAAAATCTTACTTTACTGCCTAACATGAACATTTTGCCCCAAAGTTTGTGTAATGACTGACAAATGTAAGGAGTTTGAAAAAGGTATCTGAGGTATAGAAACCCCCCGAAGTTTCAGTTCAATATTCTCTCATGGTGAATATATCTAACTCCTCACATGTGAGCCTCTATCCTCAGCTTATATTGGAAGGTTGCAGTCTTAGGAATTTAAACCCAGGATCTCCAGCTTAGTTAGCATGATAATATTGGTTGGTTTGTTGCCATTCACAGTACTGTAATAAGATGCGGGTCAATAATTATTTTATATTCTCAATTCATTCATGTTTATATTTTTTTTCAATCTCACGGACTACCTTTCTTTTATAACATATAGCGATGATCCATTTCACCAGTTTGTTATTTCTGTTTAACCATATAAATTTTCTTTTTCCATCTTTTTTTAAATTTTTAAATTTTTTTTTTTAATTCATGGTTTACTGGTCCTTATTGATTGTATCTTCTGAAAGAGATTCTTTTTGTGTCTGCAAAAAAAAAAAAAAAAAAAAAAAAAAAAAAAAGTCCCAAGCTTATAGACTTCTGGATATTTTA
>NC_047656.1:5686608-5733300 GCF_902201215.1 Prunus dulcis | reverse complement strand
AAGTTAAGAATTCCCTCGCAAGGAGAGGGCAGCATTAGAAGAAAGTGCTCAAGGTGCGGTTCCGCAGGCCACAATAAAAGCACCTGTAAAAACAATATTCCATTGCGCAATGTATCTTAGACAATAAGATTTGTGTTGCTTTGGTAGGTCATGTGAACTCAACTTTTATTTGTGGTGGGTTTCGTGTTATGTTGAATGGGAATTCTTTTAAATTTGCATTATTTGGGTTGCATTGCTACAGCATGCTGATTTGGGTTGCATTGCTACAGCATGCTGTATTGCTGACAGATTGCCATTATATTGACCTTTTATTGTACTGGTATTGCTTCCTGATTGCAATTATAATTTGAGTGCGAAATTAAAGGGACTGGAATGTAATTCCAAATGGATCCAAAACATTAAAGTTCTTAGAATTCCTATATTACACAGTTACTGTGATACTCCGACTATACCTTTTTTTTTTATCACAAATTCGGCCGATGCATAGGCCAGATGTGGGGCAAATACAAGGTGAAATGTCCTATGTGTTTGACTACATATACTTGTTGAAGGAGCATTACGAATGTCAACCTCAATAGATTGCTCATGTCTTGCCAAGAACACTCTTGAATTTATGCAATGTGCCCAAGCCAGTCCCAAAGCTGGACTCACCCGTCTGCCTGATGTGTCCAGGGACTCCAAGTTTCCCAACCTCACCCCATTCACTCCATCATGTGGCCCAATAAAATCCACCACTTGGTTGGTGACAACCACCGCCAACCCAAACTTATTTGCTAAACCCTTCAATGTCCCAGATATGTTGAAGAACATTTCAGACCGCCGTTTCAAATCTGCCGGTGTTGTCTAATATTGTGATCGGAACAATGCAGCAATGGAATCAATGACAATGAGTTTCACAGGTAGGCGGGTGTGATCAATGGCAATAAATGCTTCTATGTCTCCAAGGACATGGATGAGTTCTTGAGCATCATGAACACCATGAACATATATGTCTTCCAATGGCTCCAACCTTATTAAGTTGGGGTATGATGCATGATAAAGGTTGCCTAGTTGTTGCAATCGACGAAATGGGAAGCTGAATTCTGTGAATATGTAGATGGAGGAGACCCCTAGTCCGCCATGTGAGGGTGGGAGCTGAGCTCGTACCGTAAGTTGGAGACAAAGCTGCGTCTTCCCAGAACCTCTCTCCCCTACTAATTCTGTTATGGAGTTGCAGGGTATCCCACCCCCCAAGCAGTGATCTAGTATTGGGCATCCAATGGATAATTTAGGGGTTGAAAGAGGAAGGAGCATGAGGTTTTGGGGTGTCATGTTTGTGTCATTTGGGGGGGGATGTGATGGTGCTACAAGGCATGCATTATATATATATAGAGTTCATTTTGAAGGTCTGTACTGTAGGCCATCTATCTTTTAAGGAATGTTTAATTCATCCTTTTTCCAGGTTGTAATTACTTTTTTGTTTATTTATTAGTATATTTTTGGACCATATAATTTAAAACATATTCTGATGCAGTACGTCCTCTAATAGGATCATATTGTAACTCTATCACCACTCTATTGTACTGATATTGACATAATATTGCCACTATCCGCATGTTTATTGTATATTTATTGCTGCTATATCGCCATAGAACTGGAGATCGATATACTGTATACGCACAAATACAAAATGAGGCTTCATCATTCCATAAAATCCTATTTCCAAACTTACATAATACAACAACAGGCCACCCCATCGTTACATAATACAAAAGTACGCCACCTCATAGTTCCATTTCCCTACAAAATGAGGCTTCATCATTCCATACATTCCTATTTCCAAACTTACATAATACAACAACAGGCCACCCTATCGTTACATAATACAAAAATACGCCACCTCATAGTTCCATTTCCCTGCTGTTGACAAATTCGAAGTTGCATACTCTTCAAGTGCGGTGACCGCGAACCATGAAATTCATGACCCCGGCCACAGTGATCTTGGCCCAGTTTCCTGCCGGATCCACAATTATTGCAAATTTCCGAAATAGTTCGAATCCCCTTTCCACTTGTTCTTGCTTCAACTTGGCCATTGCTTCTGATTCCTTGAATACCATAATTGCAGTGGCAGGGGCAAGTTCAATTTTTTCTTTAATTCTCTTTATATGTAGGAGATGCATGCGCGCATGATAACGACAGCGAATTGTGCGGTTTTTTATGACACCCCATCTAGCTTGGCCCTCCACAATTTTTGAAACTATGTCTGCATGAAGATTTTTCCAAAACATGGTATTGCGTTGACATTGCTGTATGCCATGGACCAAGTCTGCGGGGAGTGAATTCGGTGACTTGGCTTCTGTTTCAGTCTCCCCTCCTTCAGTAATTGAAATCGTTGGGTTTGGTGTGAGGTTATGGTCCATGGTCTTTGATATTTATTGTTGGCTGGTGTACAACTTAATTGGAACAACAGGGGACTAAATGCGATGTGAGTTAAATCTGTGGGGAAGGTAGTGGCTGTAAGCAGCAGTTAATGTGATGGAAGTTTTCATTTCAAACAGGTGGGTTGATTAATATACCTGCAAATTTTAATGACCAAACCAGTAAGTGAGAGAGTTATTGGCGGGAGGGATCAGGGGGAGTAATTGGCGGGAGGGATTGGCGGGAGTGTTAGGCGGGATAGTATTGGGCGGGATAGTATGGGAGGGAGTTATTACCCAGGTTGACTTTATGCCTTTTTGTAATATATTTGTATGTTGGACGTTCCCAACTTGGTCATTTTCCCATTATGTCATTGAAATAAGGGAGTTGCCTATTTGCCAAATTCACCAACTCATTCGAATTGACCAATAATGGTTATTGTCTTATTTCTCATTTCACCAATCTCAATTCGTTTCCATTTTGCCATTTTTCATATTTTCCTATTTTCCATGTGTCATCCAAATTTCCAATTTTTCAATTTTTCATTATTTTTTCCTATTCCCTATTTTCCTATTGTGCAATTTCCCAAGTTTCCTTTTGTTCTATTTCCAGTTTTCCAATTTTTCAATGTTCCCATTTCCCCCCCATTATGTACTTATAAAAAGTTGCCTACTTTGCCTAATTCAGACAGTAATTAAAATTGTCCAATATGGTAATTGTCTTATTTCCCATTTCCACAATTTCAATTTGTTTATATTTTTCTGATTTTCCATGTGTCCCTGTTTCCTATTTCCAATTTTCAAAATTTAAGTTTTTGTCCAATTATCCAATGTTTTTATTTCCAATTCGACTATTTTCTAAGTTTCCTTTTTTTTCCTATTTCAAATTTTTCATTTTCGTAACTGTCCTTTTGTTCAATTTCCACTTTTGCTATTTTCCAAGTTGCCTTATTTCCTATTTTTCATTTATCCAGTTCTCCAATATTCCAATTTTCCAATTTTCAATTTTCAATTTCCCAATTTGCTTATTTGCCTACTTTCCAAGTGTCCTTTTTTCTGATTTTTCGAATTTTCGAATTTTCAAATTTTCATGTTTTCAGAGTTTCCTTTATTTCCTATTTCCTATTTTCCTATTTTCCAATTTTCCAAGTTTCCTTTTGGCCAATTTCAAATTTTCAAATTTGCCAAGTTGCTTTCTTTTCCAATTTACAATTTCCAAATTTCCTATTTTCCAAGTGTCCTTTTTTCCTTTTTCCAATTTTCCAATTTTCCAACTATCATTTGATCCTATTGCCTACTTTCCTGTTTCAAATTTTTCCTTATTTCCTTTTTCCAATTGTCCAATTTTCGACTTTTCCAACTTTCCAACTTTCCATTTTTTCGTATTTCCGTTTTTCCAATTTTTCTTTTCTTCAATTTCCAATTTTCCAAGTTTCCTTATTTCCCATATCCAAGTTTTAAGTTGTCACTTTTCCAAATTTCCAATTTTAGTGTTTTGCTATTTTCCTATTTTCCAATTTTGTGTTCTGAAAATCGCAATAAATGCTTACTTACATAGTCCTATTTTTGGTTCCAATCCACAATTTCCTATTTCCCATTAAGGTTTCCTTTTTTGTCGTTTGGAAGCCAATTTTATTGTTCTTAATGTCATGTTGTCCTGCTGTAACTTACAGCCAAGGAGTTAATGGTGTAGTTTTGAATCCCATCAATTTAATGCACCAACACAAAACCCAATTTACCTCATATAAGTTCGTACATATAACTCAACCTTCCTATATAGAACTGCAACAGAGGCACCTTCTTAACGGGAAAGGTAATTAGTCTTACTGAAAGGCAAATATTCTCCACTCAACCTAACCATATAGTCGTTTACAACTGGAGACTGAATGTACCTCTATTTGTTTTGTTGCAGGCAACAGCTGTGAATTGTCCCCAGTACTACTTCAACATGTCCGATGTATGCCCTCCTAACGAGCATGTCAGTTACCCGGGGGACCAGCCCTGGCATGTGCCATTCCCATCTCCACCTCGGACTCCCAATCATGATCCCACTTCATCTGGAAGTGAGGCTGAGACTCATGATCCGCTTGACAAAATCTCTGCCGTCAAGCACCACCTCCAATATATGTCAAAGGCAACGGATTGGTGGGAGAGTAAGTGCGATATTCATGGCCAAGTTATGGGAAACTTGGCCAACAAGTTGAACAAAGCATACGCTGGAGAGGTGAAGCAAGCTCTTAAAGCAAAAAATCGGAGCAAAGAGTTAGAGTCCTTGAAGTTGAAATTGGAAGACACAAAGAAAAATGCCCTCGAAACATTCACACAATCTGAAGAATATAACCATGAAATGGTTGAATGTTTCAACAACGGCTTCGAAATGTTCCGAGATTATGCTTCGGTCATCTCACAAGACCACAATTGGAGTGAAATTGATGTAGCTGGTGTCTGGCAGGTACTGAATATGGGTTCTGATGGAATGGCTCATCATAGCCTCGTGCATGCAGCGAGAAGAAAGGACAAAGACATGGATCTTTTGATGGACCTGTAGTAACGGTGAATGCTGCTTCAGTTCATCTCACCCAAGTACATGGATCTTTTGTTGCCTTCATTTTCCCTTCGCGGGATAGATAGTATTGTTCAGTTTGGGAGGCGATTTCTTTCGCATGTGTGAAATGTTGTCTGTAATGTGTATGTATTGTATGTACATTGACTTAATATTGCATTTGTATTGTGTTTGTATTCCCTTAATACTGTAATGTGTATGTATTGTATGTATATTGCCCAGATATTGCCTTTATATTGTACTTATATTGCTGTAATATTGCCTTCGTATTGTATATTTATTGTGTCCATATTGCCCTACTATTGCCTTCGTATTGCATATTTATTGTGGTCATATTGCCTTCGTATTGCCTTCGTATTGCCTTCGTATTGCCTTCGTATTGCCTTCGTATTGTAGGCATATTGCCCTACTTTGGAATATGATGAGGACTGGAAAATAAATCCACAGGCTCAGAATCACCAATTTTGCCTCCTTCAAGAGGCGTCCCATGCTTGTATGCAACCCTCACAGCTTCATCCTCGTTCAACCTCGCTTGTGAAGTCCCAAACTTCATGTCATCTTTGCTATTTGCCAATTTCAGTTGCATCAGCTGGCCGTGTCTAGGGTTTTTTATCTGCTTTCGTTTCATTTTTAAGCTCTGCTTTGAATCAATACGTGGCATATTGGCTGAATATGGGAGTGACAAGATCAATTCTTACTCTCCCTAAGTGGATAAAATAGATGCTCAATATGAATCCTTTCCTCCACAAGTTTGTGTACAGTGCCGCACGTTGTGTGTTTTAGGTGCCACACTGGCTTATTAAAATTGATGCTTGGCCATGAAAAACTTTTTGTTTTCTTACTTTTAGAAAAGTACATATTTGTGTCAATAACTAAGTTTGGACTGTTAACAATCATTCAGAAGAATGGTAGAAATAAGCTCCACTGTGCCAATCCACGAAGTTGAACAAAGAAATTGTGTTCGATATACAGATGACATGTGAAACTAACATTAGCATTCTCCAATAAGAAGACTTCTCTTCTTTCCCACCCCTCGTCGATTGAGAAAGAAAGAAGAGGGACAAAACACACACTACCAAGTTAAGGTGACATTACAAACCTAAAAAATATCCTCATCAAACTTATAATGCTCCTTTTTTTCTTCTTTAAAGCAAAACTTCATTCAAACTGAGATAACCACGTGCTCTCGATAAGCACTCCGGAATTATTTGCTCATTATCTGCATCGCCTTCTGTCTCAACTTGAGGCTTGGAAGGAGCTTTGGCACCAGGAGGCTGCTTCTTCTTCATCCCACTCACAATGTCATCGATTCTGAGAAGTAGGCAAGCAGCTTCTATGGCCGTTTTTAAACTCTGGGCCTTCACGTTGTAGGCATCCCATATCTGACATCATAATTCCTAAAAATGAACAGCCTTACCAACAAAATAAATTTATTGGGAAATTTAGTAATAACCACGACAACAGCACTTCCCCTCACATGAGTGCTGTCGAAATATATTGGGAGAAGCTCTAAACTAGAACTACTACTGAAGCAAATCGACAATATAAACCAGAAGATTGACACTTATGCCATATCAATAAAGGGACATATAATGGATACATTTGAGAACAATACTACATTAAAAGTCCTATTTCAGAGCTTTCAGCAAATATAAATCACCCAACAAATTTGAATATTGAGATAGTGAAGGAAATAAAAGAGAGCAACAATAGTAAGCCAAAAAGATATCCACCTATCTTTTTCTCTTTCACATCAGTTATCACACCAGTGTTACCATCAATGCCAATCCATGATTTTTCACCATTTGCATGCTATGGAAAAAAAAATTGTGGTTAGGATCTAAATGATGCATCATATTCTGACCAAAATAATAATGATGCATCAGAACGTATATAGAAATGACAAATCATAACAAAACTGAACAAAGCCATACAAAACAGATTCAAACCTTTCCCTGCAGCGCCGTCATTGTTCTAATCACATTCACCCTGCAATTCTGAGCCAAAGTACGTGGTATAGCCTCAAAAGCTATAGCAGCAGCTTCATACGGCCACTGTTTTACCATAAAAACACGTGTAGCCATAAAACTCCAATAAAATGCATGTAAAGTGAAACCACAACTAATTCTTAATCTAAAGTATGTCAAGGAGCATGTGAATTGAAGTGACAGCCAGTTTATTCACATAATTTAGATTTCTACTTCCACAAGGAGTTATTCTTGGACGAGTTTTACACAAGAAATACCAAACTTTTGGATGAGGAAAGGAGCTTTTACCTTTTCTATACCTTCCACAGATGAACTCTTTTGCTTCAATGTAGCAGATACAGTTAACTGTGTAGCACCAGCACCAGGACCAAGTTTCGGATTCTTGAGGATGTTTCTTGCTACAGACATGGCATCCTATGACCAGATATAAGGGAGTAAATAAGACATTTCAGCATAATATATTTCTTATACGTAATGGGGACAAAGAAGTAAAACCATTATACCTGCAAATTCCTTTCCACTTCATTTAAAAGATCCTTACTAGGACCTCTCAAGAGTACAGTACATGCTTTAGGCTCTTTGCAATCAACAATGAATGCAAAAAACTCATCACCAATTTTCTTAACCTCAAATATCCCACCGCCTGTACCAACATCAGACTGTTGCAATTCATCTGGTCTGTTAACAATTACAGCCCCACAAGCCTTGGCAATTCGGTTATTATGTGTTTTCCGCAACCTCCTCATTCCACTGACGTCGGCCTTGCTAAAATAATGGCATGCCAAGTCACTAAGCCCCTTTTCTGTGATAACCACATCTGGTTTAAACTTCAATATTTGCACACATAGCCTCTCGATGTATTCTTCTTCCAATTGTAGCAGGTCTCCCCAATCTTCTTCTTTAAGCAACTCAGCATTTGTTTGGTTCTCGCCTTTCTTATATTGGAGAGGCCAATCAAGAAGAATGATGCGTTGGTTGAAAATCTTTCTTCTCATTTTTCCAGGTGCAATAACATCTTTGTTAATCATTACTCCTTTGCGAAACACTGAATCTTCCAACTGGCCACCAGGAACCTTCTCAACCTTTATGTACTTTTGAATATCCATTCCCGCCGACCCTGGCCAAGGTCCACCCCTACAATTGTGGTAGCGTCAAGTGCAATTCAAGGGGCAGTCAATTTGGTATGGTGGCATAAACATGTTTACTCCATCAATCACCTATATGGGACAGAGCTTCCTTCTTCCCTTGTCGTCTGTAGGTTTCAACTTCACACTTTTGATATACATGTATGACAACTTGTGGCTATTTATGTATGGCCTCGTAAGACTTGTTCTGCTAGTCCACAGTATTAGGCGATAAATTTTGTGTTGAATGACTGGAAAGACTTCAGATGACAGAAACAAGAGAAGTTGAAGAAAAAGGGTTAGCAAGAACATAAGTCATGGCCACAAAATAAAGAAAACATGCAATAAGCTCCACAGTAATGTTTACATATTGACCATAATCAGAATATTGGGGAACAAAATACCACGGACAAATACATGAAATGAAAAACGACTCGGCAGTTACTGTGAGATAAACCAGAACATAAAACTTGGAACAACCAAACCAATTAAAGCAAAGCCATGTCATACAAAAAAACCTACATCAAATAACAGTGTATGGTCATCTTGGTTGGAATATTGCAATCAACCCTTGGTTGAGACCGACCTGCAATAACAATTGGGTTCAGTGCAGATGAAGGCATTTATGAAGGGCAGGTCCAGAATGAAGACTATGTTCATTTGTAACTGCCACCAAATCAGTTCATTGTTCATATTGCCAAATATCATCCTGCCAAATCAGTTCATAGTACCAAATCAGTTTTTGTATTTGTGTTGGCATAGACAGCCGAAAAGAAACTTACAGCGTGAGGTGAATTAACGGACATGAAGAAATTTACCTCATAAATATGCCCCCCCCCTTAAACCCTCAATTGCAAGCTTGAGTCGGTAATATTTGATCTTCAAAGGGTCAACTTTATCTACCGACATCCCAGCACTGAGATGCTCGATGAATTTGACGGTCAAGATTCAGCAAGACGCACTGTGAGGCCAATTAGTTGGGAAATTAGAACTGCAGTTATGTCAAATTTGGATAAACAGCACAAAATTCACAAACGTTACCCATCTCGTTGTTGTGGCACATCTGCAATGCTGCACACTGAGAATGGCGTATACATCGACATCGTCAGCCCCTTTTGCTTCACCTCTTCAACCTCAGAATAATCATAAAAGTGCATATCGAACAGCACTCGTGCCAGCGTATCGCTAATAGGGTGCAGAAGCGTAACCATCTTTGAACGTTTCGTATAATCAATATAGGAGTCATACACGGTTGCAGTATGTCTTACGAAATCAAGTTCGATTGCAACCCAGTGAGACCCTTTCAGATTATATGGAAAATACACCTTTCGGACTTTTGTCCAAGCTTGGGCATACCCGTGTTGCCATGTACCACGCACAAAGTGATGTAAATTCTTCGCCTTGCTGGCTGGAAGGTCATCGGGGTTTGACCCAGCACCCTTCTTCGATCCACGTCTCCTGCCCGTCGGTTTGAACGGCTCTAGAAATTGCTGCACAAATTTAAATGAAGGCATATTAGAAAAGCACAACCGACAACAAATGAAGCACAAATTGCTGCACAATGGTTACATGTTTACCTGCAAGCAACAATCTGCCGTTGTCCAGTCCGTTCCAAAAACCAACGGATGAGATAGTTGCCTTTTGCGGATAAGAAAGGGTGCCATGTCCAGGTGCTGAAAGTTGACACATATAATATTAGCACAATTTCATACAACTCAACACTTAAAAAAGGTGAGAAAACAATTGAATTATCGTAATAAAGTACAGCTTTGTGTATCGTTACCCTTGAGCTCATCCATTCGGTTTCATCGACAAGTCTGTAGAAAAAATCAGCGCCCACTGAAAATGATTCCAGCTGCACCTCCGCACTACAAAAGGCAAACTTGCAACGGTTACTTGTGTTGTCATGTCATAAATATGACTTTGTTGATGAAAAAAATACACATGTATATTAAAGCAAACTCTGCATTCTCTCATTAGTGTATGACTACATAGTAGAATAGGATGAATATTGGAATTGAAAGGTCAAGAATAGTAACCTGATATCGCTTTTCCAGGCACTGCAAAACTGTAGTACTGCCTTCACATCTTCAATGGGCAAGGATTTGGCTGGATCAAAACATGGCGGGGTTGCAGTCGCAGCCGACACAGTCATCGTCCTCTTCTTCCTCAAAGGATCTGTAAATGGGCTCAACAATGTCTGCGCCGGGTGCTTCTGTCTGCACCCTTTACCTTCCACTTCTTTTTTTTCAACACTTGAACTACCTTCTTCATCACCAGCCATAGTAACTGTGGGTAGACTTGGAGGATTCATCAAACCTCCCGATGGCATACTCTTAGTGATTTTCCAATCTTCTAAAAGCTTCATGACTCTTTGGCAGATTTCGTCACACCCAGCAACATCTTCCGGGGTAGGCAGCTCATCGGATTCTGCCGGGTCAGCTACTTCATGCACTTCTGAGTGATGAACTGAAGCGGCCATTTTTGCCTCTTCAACTACCATGGCTGCGGAAGGTTCGGCTCCATCACCGGGGACTTGTGTTTCCATTCCTGCCGGTTCTGTCGGCGGACTTACATAGGCATGTAATGGCGACAAGTCATTGTTGCCTCCTTCATTCATATGAGGACTACCGAGGTCCTCATGTCCTTCCGCAGCTTCATTCACCCCACCATTTTTTTTTTCAGCTGCTCTATCTCCAACTTAAAATAATGCTCCATTGAAGCCAGGGTGTTGCGGAAATCCTCCACACACTTTGTATTTTTTTCGAACTCTTTTTCAGCTTTCATTGACTCCTTCCGTACCTTGTCTTCCAACTGATGCACTCTGTCGCAAAGTGTTCGATTTGATAGGGAAACTTTGGCCAATTCATCCTTTGTCCTTTGAAAGTCACGCTTCAAAGTGCGTAACTCTCTGGACGCGACTGTACCCTGCACTAAGTTATAATGCATGTGTTACTATGCAGGCCACAAAATATTGCAACTATACAGCAGTTATTTTCCTATTGTAATATGACGTATATGTTCGAAAAACTGTAATGCTTGCCTTAGAAGACGACGGAAGGTTTGCAGTATCGTCAATGTCCTTCTCTTTTTCTTCTACAGAGGCAGAAGTGCCGGTTTGTTGTTCAGCGTCATCGCCCAACAAGTCAACAAGTTCTTCTCTGTCGTCAGCACTGTCACCCCAAGTCCAATACGGCTGCTGCTTGTCCATCACAGATGGCCGGAGAAGCTGCACATCAACCTGCAATTTACACATACAATATACATATAAGTAAAGTAATTATATTATATTTTCATATCCCGAACATTATCATTAAAAACTGAACTAACCTCACGGTTCTCGAATACTTGGCTCATTAGCTCATAAAAACGCGGCGAACTATTGCTCCTCCAATGTAGTAAACGAGGGATGTGCGCATTTTCTTCGTGCACCACCAAATGTAGTGCAGCCAACGCTGGAAACACCTCATCCGCCCAAATCTGGTTTCAGGAATAAAAGGTCAGTCATTGTAAACAAATGCAATTTAACTTCAACATCAATGGACATTTGCTCACCTGAAGTGCATAGGGAAAACCTTTGAGGTGGTACTCTCTTGGTCTACCGGTTGCCGTTGTTGTTGGTTTCTTTCCAGATTTTTTGTTTTGGCAGTTTTTGTGGGCACTTTCACTCGCTGGTAATCTGCACAAAGTGCCCTCAGCAGTGATGCATTTGTCTTCGCATAACACACAGCACCCCATGGATACTTCCCAAAGTCTTCAAGGTCTTCCGCCAACTTCAAATATCGCATGTCAATGTGGACATGTTTTTCGCTGCCCAACAGCACAAAGACAGCAAAGTATAAGAATCCAAGCTTGAATACATCGTCCACATCATCGCATTCGAGGAAGGCCTTTTCTAATTCCAACAGGTTCACAGTTTTATCGTTGGCAAAGTACTTCCGTTTCAATGAGCAGTTCTCATTCGTGGGAATCGGAATAAAGGGAAGGTTTCCAAACCTTAGCCCCGTCACGATGCAAAATTGCTGCGCCGTGAATTGGATGACCTTCTTGCCAACAATGAATTTGATCCCGTTCAGTTGGGAAACTGTCTTGGGATCAGCTTTCCTGAGCAGCAACCCGTGGACAATAGGAGAAGTCCACTTGAGGTCCTCAATCCCTAGGAGATGACCAAAACAACTCTGTTCAAACATTTGCAGCTGTTGTTCAGTGAATTTCTCCTTGATCGTAGTGATTGCCGTCTTCGTATGGGATAACGACAATGCTTTCCCTTGGAATTTTTGTTCCTCCTCAATCATCAACTTCATTTCACCAACCATATTTCCCTGCATGCCAATATTATAAACAGAATTTCAGTCGGTTGCAATCTACACAATAACAAGCAATAAACAATCACCACTTATGAACAGCCTATTATAGGATATGAAGTGAAACAAATTGAAAAAAATACATATCATAAACAAAACCCCAGCTATTTACAACTGACCTCCTCATTTAATGGCTCAAAGCCAAGTTTCAACACACCAAGTACTCTACCACTCCTGCATAATATAATATCTAAACACACATCTCAACACACCATATAATCACACCATCTAATCATGAGACAGCTTCAGCTAGAATGGGAATGAGCGGTAGCACAAGCCTAATTGACAACAATTCAGGAGTAACAATATAAATCTATCTGACTAGAAAGAGTTTAAAAAAACAACAAGATATCGGGAAACAATTTATTCACTTCAAGGTATAATGTAATGGAACATCCTATGAATTAGTGGCAACCCCAGTACTGACTCTACTATGGCCCTCCTTTCAAATGTAAGAAAATGAAAGAAATTGGCACCATCCCTTCAGTTTTTTCTTAACAAAAAACCAAAGATAAATTCATAAATAAACCATCAAAACGGTATAAAATGTTTGTAAGACATGTACAATTACAAAATTATAAGTTCTCCTCAGAAACAGACTTCTCTAAGTATCCATACACAAACAACAAAAGCAAAAGCTTAAGCAGTTAGCTTATAGCAAAATCAATGTCCCCATTTCTCTAAACCACAGCTGCTGGTGGTAGGTTCCCATCTTCACTCATTTCCCGCTTTCTTTTAAGCACACAATGATCAAGCACAAAACAGCAAACTTTTAAACAACTCATATTACACCACATATGGTTCTAAACAAAACTCATCCATATCCAATATGCAAGCCCTAAACTTAGTAAACAAAGTTATACAAAAATATGTCGAATTAACAAGCATTATTCTCAAACAAAAAGTATGATATGGTTGGGAGTTTACAAGTTCAAATATTTATACAATACTTGATTTTGTCAAACTCTGTCTTGAGATATTTTATCAATCTAGAAGTTTCTTTCATATATGAAAAACTACGAACGATAACAAAGGAAATTCTTTCTATGTAAATTATTCTTCGATTCCATCAGACAACCATGCAAATCCTTTGCACAATTGAGTGTAATGTGAAGGGTCGCTACCTCGTTGGAAGATAAAGAGAAAAAAATTAAGGAATTTAGCAAGCCACCAACAGTTTGCTTAAGATATTTCAAATTGGTTGCTTCCATCATGGAGTTTTAGCCACAAATTCTTTTCATGGCCACATTTTCTACGTAAAATATAATCAGCGAGTATTTTTTGGTAATGATCCATAGAGAAGAAATCACCATACACAGGTTAATTGTCTTACACTTTAGATATCATATTCAACAAACAAAATAGATACCAATTAGACTTCTAAGAAGGTTAAATGCAATGCTCATAAAGACTCATACTAAGCCACCAAATACCATTCAATAACTGCTACAAAAACCATAATAAAACCATACTAAAACTAAAAATACAACTGCACTAAAATGCCAACACAACATCACTACATTAGCAATACACTAGAAAAAAAACACAATACGACAGCAATAGCAACAGCAACACAACAGCAAGCATCAGTCCACAAAGAACAAACCCATTCACTGTTTGAAACAAGGAATCATCATACTCAGATCATTTCAGACAAACCCCTAAAACAATTTCGATGAAACCCCTAAACCAATTTCAGAGAAACCCCTAAACCTTCAACCAATTTTGAACAAACCCCTAAACTAATTTCAGCGAAACCCCTAAACCTTCAACCAATTTCGAACAAACCCCTCAGCCAATTTCAGAGAAATGCATAAACCCTAAAACAACTTCAGAGAAACCCTTAAACTGTAAGAAAATGCCGATGAACAGTACCTGTCGCTGGGAGAGGAAGAGAGAAGAGACAGTCGGAGTTGAGTGAGGAGAGACTGAGAGCTGAAGGACCACAGATTCGGAGCAAAGCCACCGGAGAGTGAAGAGAAACAGAGGGCAGCGAAGAGACAGAGGCGAGAGAGAACTTCAGCAAAACAGAGACAATAAAATTTCAGCAAAAGTGATATCTGTGCAATAAGGGGACAATAAAATTCTATTTATATATGATAGTTCCAAAATTTTTAAAAAAGGGTGGTATTTTCAATTACAATTATAAAAATGGTGGCATTTTGGGCTATTTCCTTTTTTTTTTATTCAAAAATAATAACGCGATATTGACATGAGATATTTTTTTTGCATGGTTAAACGACAAAACTACTAGACCCATTTTCAACGCTTTCCCATTAAGAAAAAGACTTAGAAATTAGGACCACAGAAAAAGCCTATAAATACAAACCTCAAACAGATGAGGAGACTCAGTTTCCTCAGCAGCAACCCTTTCGACCGATGGACTGGTGACTGGTCACAGCAGCACTCAAGTTAGTAGTGACTAGACTCAAACCCAGATGATTAAAGTACCTCATCAACTCTCTAATCTCGGCTACAATCGGGCAAATCTCCTCTCTTCTTTTTTAAACATCATCTAGAACTTTTTTCTGTTGTTCAAATACAATGCAGAAAATGTACTTTAATTGTTTGCTGCAGCTGCTATCGGTTATCCGAGCAATATTTCATCTCTCTCCTGCTATACCTAGCTTGCTACCTAGAGTTTTGTTTTTAAAAACATTCTTAATCGTTGTACGTATTTCGATTCACGTGATGACATCGATCTAATATTAAGCAAAAAATAAGTCCATCGATCAGGTAGTATTTCAAAACCAAAGATCGACTTGACAATTAGACTGACGGATGAGCCTTAGCTTTTGCGGTAATAAATGGCTCCTATAACTATAAGGGTCCTAAGGCAGCGAAAATTCTTGTCGTGAAAGTTTTGACCCACACAAAAGGCGTAACGATCTGTTCAGATATATCATGCAATTCTTCATAAAAAATTGTTGAACTTGGTGGTTTTTTCTTAAATTTTTTATTGTTTACAAATTTTAAATTATTTAATAAATAATTTTTTTCTTTAATCCATGTGACGTGATATTATTGGATATGTGAGCCCCATATGTATGCAACATCAGCCATTTAACACACTTTTTGATGGGGCAGATGCATTAAGGGACAAACGGAGTGAACATCTAAAATCCTCTACGGAACCTCTAATCTTGAGCCCTTGGAACCTCTAATCTTTCTCATATCTGGTAATCTGGATTTTTGTTCAAGTTCGAACCTCTAATTTCAACCTTTAGATGCATCCAACAGCTGCTTGATACAACACCTGATTTAAAACAACACTTGTACTTTTTGTCCACATCACTAAAACAATAAGACTCGCGATTCTCTCTTTACTCTTTTAATATTCCTAGGTTGTATACTGTGTATCACCGTTGCCGGACCACCGCTGTCTCTCGTGTTGGGCTAATAAACCCAGATTGGGCAAGGGCATGTGGTTTTTTGCTTTGAATCTATTTGGTGATTGTTGGTGGTGATTGTTGGTGAGAAACACAAGTCAATAATTTGTGTGAGGTGCTCTTTTTTACTTGGAATTTCGAACACCCAAGTTTGCATGTTCGCTCATTGTTGAAATTCATTCAAGCTCAACCAAACAAGTTTGGTTCTCAATTTAAAGATTAAAAAAATATATATATTAATTGGGTGAGTTAGTACCCCTAGGGAGGATAGTTAATTCAAAGCTTAGTCAAACAAGTATTTTGGTCTCGACATTTGGGCTTTCCATGGAACCAACAATATTTTTTTAGGTGGTTTGTATTTTTACGCACCCCCTAGGATGGATAGTTTATCCTCTCCATTTTTTTTTATTTCCCCAATTCTTATTGGGTCTCTAGAATTTTCTCCGCATCTCATTTCCCCTTCTTAAGATTTCTGAGACCTTAAGTTTAGTTTTGAATAAAAGGCGCTTTCAACTGAATTTTCATTTCGCCTATTCAATCTTTTCTCATATACTTCAAGAGAGCCCATATTTATGTCACTAACAGACTAGTTAAATCTTTTGTCTGTTCAATGGCAATAGCTAAAGGATCATACTTGTTAGGAAGACAGATAAGTATTTTTTCAACAATTCTTGAATCATTAATATTTTGCTCCATAGGCTCCCAATTGATTGACTATTTCTTTCACTTTAGCAAAATAGTCTTGTGTAGTCTCAGAATCCTTCATTTTAATGTTTTCAAAATCTCTTCTTAAAGTTTGTAGTTTAACCGCATGTACCTTGACATTGCCTTGAAATTCCTCCTTCAAGGTATTCCATGTTTTCTTTGTAGTTGTGGCTCCCATGATCCTTGGAAAGATCGTATCATGCAAGGCTTGTTGAAATAAAAATAAGGCATTTGCGCCTTTTGTTGATCCTTCTTTAGTTTCCTCAACTGTTGCACGGTTGAATTTTCTTGAGACGTAAAATAGATCTTCATTTTAATATTCCAGAAGTCATAGTTTTCTCTAGTGAAAATAGGAAGAGGGACAGAGTTATAGCTAGTAGTAGAATTATGGAGGACTAGAATGAACCGACGCCCAAGGTTGATTGGAACAAGCTCTGATACCATTGTAAGTCTATGGGAGAAGAGGTTTAGGAAATGGTTGGTTTAGTGATTAGGACAATAGTTTGACTTGGAATAGAAAACTTTTGAAAGAGTAAAGTTTTACTTGAATGGAGAAGGAAATGTACAAAGCTTTAGATATAGGACTTAGTGGGATATAAGACAGCTGGTAGTTTTCAGCTTACATTTTTGTCAAGGCAACAAGCCTATATACAGTGGTGGTTCTGAAATTTTAGGAGCTCTGTGCCAAAACAACAAAAGAGCCTCCTAAAATAAAGTTTTGAACAAAAAATTATAAAATAGGTCAAACTCTATAATCAAAATCTTGTGATAATTAAATTACTAATTATTATTAAATAGGAATAGAAAAACTAACATTATTATTATTAATATATGAAAAGCTAAAACAATCGAATGCATCTCATATAATAAAATATGGGGCCCACTTTGTCTTTTGTAAGTCTGTCTCAAAAGTAAAAAGTCAATATTAATTTTACTAAACTAATAATTTTATTATTAGGCTATAGGCGACACCAGTATCTTAAATATAAATTAATATTAATTGTGGGGCCCTCATCAAAGTGAGACCCTGATCTGTTGCTCACCTTGCTCCTGCTCAACGCCGCCTCTGCCAGTATATGGGAGAGTTCCAACCAACATACCTTAGTTGGTCAGTTTATTATTATATTACAGCATTTTGATTATTTTATACTAAAGCATACTTTGATATTCAAGACATAAGTTGGTTTGCTCATTCTCCATTATTCTAGATTTTTTTATATTATTCAGGACATAAGTGTGCATTAATTTTAACATTTTAAATATTTTATGCAGTTAAAAAAGGATTTGTTGAATGATCAAAACTTTTGAGATTACTCGTACTGGATTTGGTCACAATCTTCAGTAAATTGCCATAGCTAAGTAATTAAGTTCGTTCCAGTGGTGATGTATAGACGAAGAACATCTTCATCTTCTCCATCTACAACACCTCAATGGAAATATGATGTCTTTCTCAGTTTTAGAGGTGATGACACTCGGAGGGGCTTTACAGACCACTTATATGAAACATTGAGAGCTCAAGGAATCATAACTTTCAGGGATGAGCCTAAAATTTCGAAGGGAAAATCTATTTCTGGAGAACTGGTTGCTGCGATTGAAGGATCAAAGTTTGCACTTATTGTCCTCTCACAAAATTATGCATCCTCAACATGGTGCTTGGATGAACTTCTACACATTCTTAAATTTATGGAAGCAAGAGAAGCAGTGCTACCAATTTTCTATTATGTTGATCCATCTCATGTACGAAAACAAACTGGGTGTTTTGAGAAAGCCTTTACACAACTAGAAGAAAGATTTAGTTCAGATGACAAAACGAAGGTGCAAGAGTGGAGAGATGCATTGGCGAAAGTGGCAGATTTCTCTGGGTGGAAGGCTAAGGACTGGTATACATTCACTTTTATTATTTTCCCAAGGAATGTTTCTTAAAAAGTTTAAAAAGAGTAGCCATGTTGTTATATGTTGTTATATCTATATATATAAAGCAAAAGGAAAAAAATGGTGAAACATTCAAAATACCAGAAAATGCCATTAGTTAATGCAAACCTTAAGAATTGAAATTATTAATTAAATGAGGATAATATGATAAATTCACACTTTTTCATATCAAAAAAATTATAATTAAAAAAAAAAATCAGATAATGGATCCTATTTTTATGGAATAGAAATACCCATTATCTTTTTTAATTCTAAAATAAAATAAAATAAAAAATTAAAAACATACGCAAGGGGGCTTAGTATATATAAAGGCAGAAGCATAGAATAATGGTAAAACATTCAAAAATCCAAAATATCTATTTAACATTCTAAGGGTAAAATGGTAAAATACTTATCATTTAAATAAAGAAATTAAAACAAACATTCAAAAATCCAAAAAGTGTATATATACTATGTAGTGGTTAACTCCGCCTCTGCCTTTTTCTTTTCCATTTGTTTTAGTAATTAGAACTAAAAATATAAAACACAGGAAGATTACAAATACATATTAATTATGAAAAATGTCTTAGACAACAAAAAATACATATTAGTTACTCCACCTTTCTCGAAGACTTGACACCGTGTCTATGAGTATAACAATAATTAACAGTTTTTTTAATGAAATTATTATTATAAGAAAGAAACAAAACGTTAGTAATTATTTTTCACAATTAAAAGACCAAAAGTAATAAAAGATATTAACATATGTGTCAATTTTAATTGACATGGCACAAAACCATTAGCTGCCACATAATGTGGTCAACTAAATATGGTCAATATATTTAGAGTGTCCAAATAAGATGCCAATGAGATGTTAGTTGGATTATCCAAAGTCTTTGGTGTGCTCCCAAATGGTTATGGATTCAAGCCACCATTGTACACATATGTGTGTGAGTTTACCCCCTTTCCCCTTCCTAACTTTGGCATAAAAAGAAAAAAAATTCCAAATAGCATTAAACTGGTACCCTCGTGTGTGAGTTTCCCCTCTCTCCCTTCATAACTTTGGCCAAAAAAAAAAAGTGTCTAAATAGCATTACTATAAATTTTATCGCAAAAATTTAAATTCAAGGACAATTGTTTAATGTTCTGCAGATACACACAGAGTTTAATTAGACAAATGGTTGAGATATCAATTAAATTAAGTGGAAGATCAAGATTAAATTAAGTTTAGGGTTTGTAGCCAAGCGATGAAATTAGTGGAGGGTTAGGATTTGGGATGTTTTTTTAATGCCAGATTCATTAGCTACAAAGGGTTGTGTGATACCCATTTAATTTTCAGATTTATTGAAAACTGAAAATATGTTTGGAAACAAATTTCATTTTCTGTTTCAAAAAAGTGAAATCTAGTTTTCAAAATTATGTACTCTTATTTATTTTTTCTTAAACTCGAAAGTGTTTTTAATTTTAATTTTAATTTTTTTTATCCTCATTTTTCATCCACCAATTTTACATAACCATACATGCATTGCAATTACTCATACTTGATATTTGGGACCTCCTGAATTGGATCCGACCCATCGACTCTTGCATTCAACTCCAAACATCCAAGCCTGAGGACCTCCAATAAAAAATTAAGAAAAAAAAATCCTAACTTCAAAAGTTATTAACCTAACAACTTTTTAAACAAGATTTTTTTAAAAGGGAAATTCACTATTATACCCAATATAGGAGTCCAAATTATAAAAAAACCCTATATGTAATGGACTTTAGAAACACACCTAAAGTCCATTTACAACATAACAAAAAGGTTTTTAACTTCTTTTAAATTGCAAAACTGTTATTGATTTTTTAAAACAAACTCAACTCCAAAATCAAATTCAATAGGGCCAGCTGTCATTTTTTGAGTTTTTTTAAATAGTTTATTTATAGAAATTAAATGTTGTAGGGTTTATCTACATTATTAGTGCTACGAATGAGTATATGACTAAATATCTCCTTTTTAAAACTAAAATTGATCACATACAAATCAATATGATTAGTTTGGTGATTTTCTTTTGCGCTTTTATTTTGGATAATGTTAGGCCTACTTGGTTGTTGCATAATTGAATTTGGGCACATGCAATGAATAATATACCTGTTGCTTTACGACCTTAAGCGAAGATTATTTTTATATAGAGTTTTTATTACAAATGGTCATTGAGGTTTGCGGACTTTTGATTTTTTTTTTATGTGTTTTTTATATATTATTGGTTCTTATTTCATACATCAATTTGGTCCCTGTCGTTAAGTTCCATCAAAATTACTATTAAATTGATGACGTGGCATGTATATGTGGCCCACATATCTAATGAGATAATGCCACGTAGATCTAAATACATAAATTTTTTTTTTAAAAATAGTTTCACATTTAAAATCTAAAAAAATATTTAAAATTGGTTTTTTTTTATTTTTTAAAAAAGTTATAGCTCTTTCTCTCTCTCTCTCCTCTCCTCTCCCTCTCTCCTCGCTGTGCTCTACGTGTAACTCTGTTTTTTTCTTGCCCACAACCCAATCGCCCCCATCTCCACCCGCAACCTACACCCAACCCCACCTTTTCGTTCTTTTTTTTCCTCTGTGGACTGCTTCTAGCAGTGTTAAAATTTTCAAGAAAAGATAAAAATTTTCGATGGGTTTTAATTTTTGTATTTAAATCTCATTTGGGTTGCGATTGTTTCAACGGTTTTAGGCAGAGAGAGAGAGAGACACAGAGGAGGAGGGGAATGGGAGTGTTTTGTTGGATTACAAACTACTTCAGGAGAGGATGAGGGGGTATGTGGGATTTTAATTTATTGAGATGGATTTTGGTGGAGAGAGAGCGACAGCGGGGGAGGGAGGGAGGGAGAGAGAGAGAGACGCCGGGGGGGAGGGAAGGGGAGAGAGACAAGGGGCTTTGCAACTTAAATTTTTATTTATTTTTAGATTTTAAATGTGAAATTTTTTATTTATAATAATTTTTATTTAGATTCACGTGGAATTATCTCATTGGATTTGTGGGCACCACATACATGCCATGTCATCAATTGAACAGAAATTTTTACGGAACTTAACAGCAGCACCAAATTGATGTGTGATCTGCAAACATAAAAGACCAATAATGTCAGAAAAAAACATAAAGGATTAAAGGTGATAATTTCGCAAACTTTAGGGACTATTTGTGATAAAAACCTTTTTATATATGGTTTGACAACCTTTCTTTTCAGTGATCAAGAGTATTTGTATAAAATCTAGGGAAAACGTATCTGCATGTTGATTCTTTATGTCCTCACAATTAACATGACTGATATTGATGTTAATATGTTATAGGTACGAAACCTTGCTCATCAAAGATATAATCGATGTGATATGGAAAAGATTACGTTCTACATCGTTTACTTTTGTGGAGAACTCAGTTGGATTAGACTCAAGTATGAACTCAATTGATTTATTGTTAGGTGCAGGGGTCGATGATGTTCGCTTTATAGGGATATGGGGTATGGGTGGGATAGGTAAAACAACTATTGCCAGAGTTGTTCGCGAAAGAATCTCTCCTGAATTTGAATTCAGCATATTTCTTGAGAATGTCAGTGATAATGTTCAAAAAGGTGGTCTAATATCCCAACAAAGAGAAATTCTTTCATGGATATCGATGAAAACGATTGACATATTTGATGTTCATGAAGGATCGACAATGATTAGAAGATTACTTCGTCACAAAAAGGTTCTTCTCATTCTCGATGATGTGACCAACTCAGACCATTTAGATTATTTGGCTGGAAAGCAAGAGTGGTTTGGTTCTGGGAGTAGAGTTCTTATTACAACTAGAAATGAGCATTTGTTAATTGAACGTGAAGTGGAGAGAAGATTTCAGGTCAAACGTCTAAATCATGATGACGCTCTTAAGCTTTTTAGTTGGAAAGCCTTTGGAAAAGACCACCCTGAAAAAAACTATATTGATTTGTCTAGCTGTGTTGTGAGTTATGCCGATGGTCTTCCACTAGCTCTTAAAGTTTTGGGGAGTTTTTTGCGTGGAAGACATGTAAGTGCTTGGAACAGTGCGTTGGGTAAACTAAGAGATCTTTGTAACACAGTTTTGGGGACACTTCAAATAAGTTATGATGATCTAGATGACAGGGAGAAGAAAATTTTCCTAGACATTGCGTGTTTCTTTAACGGGGAGAAAGAAGATCGAGTTATAGAAATCCTAGACAGTTGTGGCTTTTGTGCATGTATTGGAATAGATGTCCTCATTGAGAAATCTCTGTTAACTAATTCATATGGCACTCTATGGATGCATCAGTTGCTCCAAGAGATGGGTCGTGAATTAGTCAATCGAGAGTGTCTTGATGAGCCAGGAAATCGCAGCAGGTTGTGGCGCCATGAAGAGGGCAAGCATGTCTTGAGCAAAAATACAGTAAGGGGACTCTTAGTTTACGAATGAGTACGAATGAGTTCAGTTCTTTTCATATGTTAGTTATATGAGCTTCACTATTCTTTATCCGTGCATGTTTGATAGGGAACAGACGCAGTAGAAAGTATAACCATGGACAAAACTGGGCCAGTGGTGCACGCGGATGCTAAATGCTTTTCAAGGATGAAGAAACTGAGACTTCTCAATCTTGCTAATGTGAACCTCTCTAATGATCTTGAATATCTCTCCGATAATTTACGAAGTCTTGAATGGGATGGGTATCCTTCAAAATATTTCCCATTACATTTCAACCCAGAGAACCTACTAGAACTTAACATGTGCCATAGTCACATTGAATCTTTTTGGACGGGTGTTAAGGTATGTTATTACTGCTTTATCTTTTTGGACAGCCTTTCACAGAATTTGAAGCTAATTTTTTTTGCTGTGTTTTTTTGACAGCTTTTATACAATTTGAAAATCTTTAAGCTCAGCCACTCTTTAAATCTTGTCAACACCCCAGACTTTAGAGGCTTTCCAAATCTTGAGTATCTGATTCTGGAAGGTTGTATACGATTGTATAAGGTTGACCCATCCCTTGGAATGCTTGAAAGAATTACTCAGATAAACTTGAAGGATTGCAAAAGTCTTGTGCATCTTCCAAGAAGTGTGTATGGCTTAAAATCTGTCAAAGTTCTTAATCTTTCTGGCTGCTCAAAGCTCGACAAGTTGCCCAATGAGTTGGGCAATGCAGAGTGTCTGGAGGAGCTTGATGTGAGTGGAACTTCCGTAAGAGAACTGTCTTCCTCCATTGTTCGGTTGAAAAGCCTCACAGTATTAAACTTTCGTGGATGTAAAGGACCATCACCTAAATTTTGGAATTTGCTCTCCCTTTTTCAGCTATTTCTCTCCCTTTTTCAGCGATTTCTAATAAGAAGTCGCGTTCCCACGCCTTTGTTGCTGCCTTCTCTATCCGGTTTGGTTTCCTTAAAAAAACTTACTCTAAGTGATTGCAATCTCTTGGTAGTCCCTAATGACCTTAGCTGCTTGTCCTCATTAACCGACCTAGATCTTAGTAGAAACCAGTTTGTTAGCCTACCCAACGGCATCTCTCTACTTTCTAGACTTCAATTTCTTAACTTGGAGTATTGTGAGAGGCTTCAAGAATTGCCAGAGGTTCCACAAAGAGTAATAGCAGTTGTTAATAACTGTATTTCATTAGAAAGAATTGCCAGAGGTTCCACAGAAAAGTTCCAGTGGCTACGGTCGACACAATGTATCAACTGCTTCAAATTTGCGGAGACGCACGATTTCAGGAGTTTGGTATTTACATTACTGGAACAATATGATGGGGTCTCTCTCTCGCTCTCTATCTCATACACACAATAATATGTTGTCTTCTTAAGTGTTTTGACGACGTTTTTTTTATGATGCAGGAAGTCCCTATTATTCAATTTGTTGTTCCTGGAAATGAAATTCCCGAGTGGTTCAATCATAAATCTGCTGAATATATATACCAGAAAGAGTGGTTCAATCCTCAAAGTGTGGAGTATCCATTAAGCGTGGAGCTACGTCCAGGTTGGTTTACTGAAAAATGGATGGGATTCGCGGTGTGCCTTGTTTTTGCAATCCAGGAACGATCACCTAATTGCGACCCTGCTCTTGATTATCCTAGTTTTGATTACAATTATACACATATTATTACTTGCAAAGTGGACATCAATGGAAAGGAGATGACGGCACGTAGGCGTCCATTTGCGGTTCTTAATGCAGAGTCGGGGCAAGCTGTGTCTGATCACCTTTGGGTAGTCTTTTTTCCTCGTCACTTTCCTCAGTTGTGGAAGGGTATCAGCGATCAGATTGAATTGCCTTCTGGCACAGAGGGGTGGCAAGGTATATTTGGTCAGATTACATTTTCAATTACGGCCAGAGTTGGCCATGGAGTAATAGTGAAGCAGTCTGCGGCTCGTCTGGTGTATGAGGGAGATTTGGAAGAGCTTGACCCAAGATTTAGGTACTATTCAGTTGTCAATAAAATTTTTTCTATTAGGAATTCATCAATCAAATTACAAAATTACAAAATTACATTTTCATATATAACACATTCAGTTGTGTAGTCTTGGCTTTTTTTATTCCTCTTTGTCTTAGTTTTTCTCTCATGGCTTGCTTTTCAACAGATGAATGGAATGGAACCACAACAGCAATGAGAGCCACCACAACTGGGACAACAAGAGTAATGATCCTTCCTCCCAATGCAAGTGGCCTTATGGAAATGAAAAATTACAATAAAAGAATTTAAACATTATGTGACTATGATGCACCTCATGTACAGCTAAAAGTTATAATAATTCTGTTTCCAATAATAGTGGTTACCATGTCTGATTACTTCAACATTATATTAGACTTCTTAAATTGAAATATCTTCTTGCAGACGTGAGCTTAGCCAAGTTGGCTAGAGTTGATGTGCTTCATACTCTGAGTTCGAATCTCCCTTCCCGTAGTTTAGATTAGATTAAAGTAGAATAATATCGTTTGTATAAAAGTATTGAAATATCTTCTTAAAATGCAACTAAATTTGTTCGTTAGTGTTTGATCTACAGAAGAAACAACATATTATTGGTGTTGATACACGAATAAATACTTTATCAATACGAGTGATAAACTAATAAAACTCTTCACTATAACAAAAGTTGGAAGAACTTACAAAGCAAAGCAGCTCCGTACTAAAAGTAAAAAATCAAAAGTAAAGTATGTTTTGAAAGCCATTTTGGGACCAGTTCTTTTGAAATGAGGGACCTCAACCCTAATTTCATCAACAGACAGAGTCTCGCAATTTTTTTTTGTTGAGAAAAGACGGTATTTCATTAAATTCATAGGAACATTACATGATAAGAAGTTTTTTAAGAACTAGCATGTTAACGACGGTCTCATTAAAATCTTCTTGGAGAAACCACATGGGGCAAAACCCCGGATAAACACAGTTTTTACTTTATTTTTTTTGTTCTTCTAACAAACACCTCCTAAGGAATAAGGTCTCACATTCCACAAAATTCTCCAAATTTGACAAAATATTCCTTTAACTCTTTCTTCTATTTTCAGTTGAGTTCTTGATGATCATTTCTATTTTCAGTTAGCTTATCAAACTGTTTGACAAGTTATATTTCCGATCACTGACCCTTTTGTACACCTAATCTGGATGACCGGCCTGAGGAGACCCAGAAACAAACCCATATTGTCCCAATACATATTTCTTGCTAAAATATATAAATATTTAAAAAAAAACACCAATAGGACAAAAATAACTGACTGCCACTACGCAACCCTATTCCTTAGTTAGTGGTCTAAATTATTTTCTCACATTTTAGCAAAAACAAACCTGATAGTGCCCACAAACCTCCTTATCATCCCAAGTAAGTTCCATGCCTCCCTTCATCCGTCAAACTACTTGTTGGAATCCACCAATCAATTAAAGCAATTCAATGTGTTCTATCCGACAACCAATTTTTGCAATTTGGTATGATTTTCTATCCTTTCAATGTGTTCTAGCTTTTGGTTGGATTATTTTGGAATCATTTCTGCGTTTTGCAATTCAATTAAGCGATCGAATTTTGGCCGATTTGCGGCCTATGATTCCGGCCACTTTAGTCAACTTTTTGGGGTAGGTCCAAGAACAAAAGTTGCTCCACTCCAGGTGCTGATCATGTAGGTATAAATCTTGACCAGCGATTTGGAGATTTTCTGATAATCGAAATCGATTTGGGCACCCACGCGCTGCTGGCGCGTGGGCCATTTTTGGCCAGTCCTTGAGTCCTAAAATAATCCTCATGTCGTCCCGAGCACGACGGTATTCTCGGATTCCAAATTGGTTACCGTTTGATCGTTGATCGGATATCTCATTCTTGATATGTTCGGATCGTTGGATCAACTTCATATTCGGATATGTTAATCTAGGCACTCGGGCTTCGTTGAGCCCGCAGGAAGGACCCTTGAAAGGTCAGGCTAGCTCAGACGCTCAGTGAGTGGACTTCTATTTTCTAAATGAATTTTATGCAATTAAAGTTGTATTAAATGATCATGAATGGATTAGTATGACTTTTACTTTCCAAGTATAAATATTTGAATTCAAATATTTTTATTAAATTATGTTTATGTTTAAAGTGTAAATGACTTGGAAAGTAGGAAAGGAAGTGATAACAGGATTAAAGAATTTATTGAGAAATAAAATTATAATTTTCCAGGAAATGTTTTTTTAAACCACTATAGGTACCCAAAATGTTGCCTTCGGATAATTTGTTGCTTCCGGTTATAATGATGTCCACGGACATCGTAAGTGCCTTCGGTTGAGTCCGTGCGCGTTTGACAGTTGCCCCACGAGTCTTAGGGATATCCAAACTGTGAGGAGTGAGGATGTGGCTCAGGTTGACCAAGTGTCCCCTGAGTCTTGCGAAGAATGCGGCTCGGGTGACTTTGTGTTTCCGAGGCCTACGAGGATGTGTCGCATTATGTGACACAAGGAATTGACGGTATAATGTGGGAAATGAATATAAAGATTATGGAATTGACGGATATATGTTGGGTACACCTAGGTGGAAATGAATTAATATTTTACAATGCTTTCAAACGTTTTCGACGATTTGTTTGAATGCTTGATTAGTTATATGTATGTAGATATGCATGCTTGAATTTTGTTACGAATATAGCACATTGAGATAATGGAATTTTCTAAATGTTTTAATAGTGGGTCTAGTATGTTAATATTCTATTTTACCAAACTTTATTTTTGTTCACTCACACTTTTAAAGGTTTTGCGCCCCTAGGTAGTAGTCATGTACCGGAGCACCACCACAAGACAGTCACCACTCTTCACTCATCCTGTCCACTACGTAGGATTTCTTTTGTAATCGAACTATTCCTGTAAATTAAACTAATTAGTATTGTTCTGAAATTGCCCTAGGATTTCTATAAGGCCTAACGCCGTATAGTTTTGTTGTTAGATTGCTTGAATGTAAACTTGATGCATGTTGTACGATTGGGATTATAATTGCATTTTGTACAGGTGGAAAAATTTTGGGAAACGATTATTTATAGGGGAGGCTCTGCTAAATTTTCGGCAGAAGTCAAACTTGAGGTTAACTTCGGTTTTGTTAGAAGGGCAATTTAGTCAAGTGTGCCCAATACCTGCCAGGTGTCGGACACGCACAGGGTTTGGTTCAGATTCCAAAGTGGAATTTGGGTTAGGTCTTGTCAAATACCACATCAGATTCCAGGGAACAGCAAACAAGCCACTGATTTTAGAAGAAAACAGCATTCCTGAGAATAAGAGCATAGCCATCCAACTTCCTCTGGTCATTCAACCAAGCATTCAAAATCCATCTCTGCTCGACTACGTCCACAGTACCCAAACTCTGAGAAATTCCAACGAGATACATGGCTTCTCCTCCATATTAGAATCCCCAACCTATATAGGTCCTTGAGTGTTACACACGGGTTTTGGTGATATCTATGACACTCATGTTATCACAGTAATTAAAAAAGAAAGGTTGGTGAAGGGTATAACTATCCAACATTTGTTTCATCCATAGAACTTGTGTGCAACAACTTCCAGCTGCCACATATTCTGCCTCTGCAGTTGATAGAGAAACAAAAATTTTCTTTTTACTATGCCAAGGAAAAAGATTGTTGCCAACATAGAAAGCTCCCCTTGAAGTACTTTTCCTATCATCACTAAACTCTACCAAATCTGCACCACTAAAGCCAACCAGGTCAGCATTAGTGTCATTGGTATACCACAAACCAAAGTTTGCCGTTCCACTCACATACTTGATAATTCTTTTGACTGCAAACAAGTGAGACTCTTTTGGATCAATTTGAAATCTAGCACAAACACCTACACTAAAGGCTATGTCAAGTCGACTAGAAGTGAGATATAGCATACTTCCAATCATACTTCTATAGAGTGTTTGATCAACACTCTTGCCACTTTTTAGTACTTGTGCTCATTAGAGTTCTAGCGCTTTTGCGGACTCCAAGCCAAACTTCTTGTCCAAAATTTTGGCATATTTTGAATGAGATACAAAGGTCCCATCATGCCCTTGTTTAATTTAAAGTCCTAAGAAGTAATTGGTTTCACCAACAAGACTCATTTCAAACTCACTTGTCATGACTTGTATGAGCTCTTACACATTAGAATTTGAGGTTGAACCAATCACTATTTCATCCACATAGACTATTCACAAACAATGTTTTATGAACTGAGCCTCTAACATGACCATTTTCTAGAAGATGAGAAGATAACCTTGCATACCAAGCTCTAGGCTTGTTTCAAACCATAGAGTGCTTTCTTGAGTTTGAAAACATCATTTGGATGATGTCGATCCTCAAAACCCTCCGGCTTCTCAATATACCCATCTTCATTGAAAATGACATTCAAAAAAGTAGTTTTGACATCCATTTGAAAGAGCTTAAACTTCAAATGGCAAGCAACATCCAACAATAATCTAATTGACTCCAACCTAGCTACAAAAGCAAATGTTTCATGAAAGTCAATTCCTTCCATTTGTGTGTACCCTTGTGCCACTAATCTAGCCTTATTCCTCACTATATTTTCATGCTCATGAATTTTGCTTTCAGAAATCCACTTGGTACCAATTACATTTTAACAAGAAGCCCTAGGAACAAGGTACCAAACATCATTTCTAACAAACTGATTCAACTCTTCTTGCATTTTCACATTCTTTGGCTCTTCCTTGGAGACATAACACACGTGGCTTATCTTCTTTGCATACAGATTCCTTGGAGCATAATATGTCCCATCAATACAGTAGAAATTATCCTCTTATCTTGCAGCACTCACAACATCATTTCCATATTTGCTAATGATCTTACATCCAAACTTTGAGAATTTGACTTCCTTAGTCCTATCATCACACAATTGACTCGCACTAATAAGATTAGAAGTGAGTCCCTTGATATACCTTATAGTTTTTAGCTTTGGTAGACCTCGAATACAAACAGTCCCTTTAGCAACAACTCGTAACTTGGGACCACGTCCAAAAGTCACATTTCCTCCATCAAGGGGTGTAAAAGTGGAGAAAACTTCTTCATCTTTTGACATGTGCTTTGAACAACCATTATCAAAATACAAAGTGTTTGTATTTGATGCAGGAAGGGCAATAAGAACCACTAAACTCTTTGTTTGAGGTTTCTGAATCTAGGCATAATTTGGTTTGTTGGTTTGAGCTTGAGGGATTGCAATAAGTTTGGTGACTTCATTTAACAAGTGCTCAATTTGAGCTTGCAAAGACATAGTGTTCTTCTTAGGTGATGGATTAGACTTTCCCTTATGGCCCTTCCTAAGCAAATGACACCTAGGACAAATGTGGCCAACAACACCACATCAGTGGTAAGTGGGAATGAACTTTGATCCCTTAACTGAATTCTACAAACCAAATGAAGATACAACCGATATAGTTGCCTTGATAAACTTGGTTGAGGAACTAGAAGCACTAGAATCATTACCATTGAATCCTAAACCACTCTTATCACCATAGACTTTTCCAATGTTCAACATCTTGTCCAACTTCTCAGCACCAATAGTCAGGTTTATGACTTTGCTATTTGCCTCATTTAACTCAGTGAGAAGTTCGTTGTTTGAGTTTTGAAAGACAATGTTGCTCGCTTTTAGAACATTCACTTGATTCTCAAGATTTGCCTTGAGTATCACAAAGGCATCAAGCTCACTCTCCAATGGCTCAATTTTTTTTCATTTAACTCACGTTTGGATTTCTACACACACGTTCAAAAATCTTGAACCGCATATTTCTGCAGAAATCTAACACTAATCTGTATCTTTCCAATGGTATAAGTCTCAATATTTGATTCGCTCTGAGGAAGTACAGTATATTCCGTCAAGTTGGCTAACATGCACAAGACATTCTTGCTCCCAGGATGGTGAAACATCTTTCAATCCCAAAATTGCTCATTATTCTTGCTTTTCCATCTTTACTTTTCAAACCTAGTAAAACATAAAACTAAATGCAAGTAGACTGAATCCATTCAAGAACATAGTAAGAATCTAAGGGAAAGAGAATAAAAATGTATGAAATAATGGCTATATCACTTATCCTTACCTTTTTAGTACTTTTTCCGATTTTTTTCACAATCAGCAACATAGTGACCAGTGCCACCACATATGTAGCACTCGAGAATATTTTTAGAACCTCTAGACTACCTAGTATAAGGTTTCCGTCTTTCTCTCTCTCATTTGATCATTGTCGTGGAGGTTTGAATCTGGTCTCATTAGCTTGACCATTCCTTCTATGAAATTTTCCTTTTTCTTTGAGAATTATGCTAAATTTATTCCCAAACAAAGCCATTTCATCCTTAGGAGCTAAGGATTTTTCACCTTCTTGTTGTGAAGATTCGTGCACTCCTTGAAATGCAACATTCTTAGATTTCTTGGCATTATTATCTTCCATATTCATATCCATCCCATATGTTTTTAACTTCCCTAGAAGCTTGCCAAGTCAGATCTTATTAGATTTTGAACTTCCATGATGGCCTTTTCTTGGGACGAAACCTAGGAGGCAACCCCTTCAAGATTTTCTGAACAATGATGTATTACTCTATTGGTTTTCCTAGACTCATGGCCTCATTGTTAAGTTGTTCAACTTTTTCATAGAAATCTGATAAGGTTTCAGTTTTTTACATCCTGAGCTCTTCAAATTAAGCAAGCACCATTTGTAGTTTGAGTGTTCTAACTTGTTCATCTCCTTCATGAACCACTCTCAGTTGGTCCCAAGCTCATTTATAGTAGGACAATGTTGAATGTGAGAAAACTGGGTACTAGACAAGGCATATTCTTGGCCTTCTTATTGGAGTTGGATGAAAAAGCCTCATCCACTTTCCACTCAACTCGTGGTTTTGGAACCAACACCTCACCATCAACTATTTTCGCTGGATGTCTCCACTTTATCGTGAGATACTCAAATGCACTCTCATGAAGAGCATTAAGAAATTTCTCAAACTTCTCTCTCCAAGCATCATAATTATTGCCATCGAAACATGAAGTTGAGTTGCATGGCCTACAACTCGATCCCTTTCCAGGGTACCACCACCAACTAGCGCCCTAGGACCTCTCTATTTGGATTAAGAGCTGGTGCTATGATACCAATTGAAATTGATATTTAGGTGAAAATGGCTACACTAAGACCAATTAGACAAATCTAAGAGAAAGTAAATTTTTGAACCAAACTACTATATAACTAACTAGTCATAGACTCAAGAACACTACTACAACAATAACCAGATCTGCAGTCAAACAAACAATTTAACATGCAAGCAATTTAACCTAGAAGAATACTAAGTGACAACTTAGGCACTCAGAAGGATCCGTCAATCTAGGACTCCACAATACTAGCAACAACTATAGTGAGTAAAGTTTGTGCATCCATTCAAGTATTATCAAGCAAGCAATATACCAAATAGAGGACTTCACAAAAATACAAAGAATAAAGCATACACAGTCAACACCATAAAATGTTCACCCGCAAACCCACTAGTGGGAAAAACTGGGGGTTATCAACTCGGGCCAGGCAATCCACTAACCACAAGAAGATTCTTACAGAGATTAATCCAACAAGCTCAAACATATCCTTAGATCTAGGTAAGGAAGCAGCTCTACCTCTACATAATCTTCAAGCTAAGCTCAACAACTCTATTAGCTGCTTTTCATGGAAGTGGTAAGTTCTCAACTTTAGTTCTTCACTTCATGGTATCAGAAGAGATCTCACAACAACAGCTTCAGTATAGTTTGTAGGTTCAAATGGAGTTGGATCAATTTCTTCAAGTTATCAACATCTTGAAGAAACAAATCTTGAATTTGAACTAAGAGCTAAATGCATGAATAATATGTGAGGATAGATTTAGATTTTATTAAAAACATAAGCAAATTTCAAAAGCAAGATTGCAATCTCATTTCGAAAACCATGACCTCTCACTGAGCAAAGTGTAGAGTAACTCAACACTCCCAAAAATGCAAAACATGAAAAGTGACAATTGCATACAACAAGCACCCTTTTTATTAAATTAGCATGCTAGAAATCTCATCAAATACCATGGAGATCAAAAAATTGTTGTGCCAGATTCAGCTACACCAAAATCGATTAAGCTGCATCCTCAACTTGGGATACTCGCAAGTGCACGAGCTATTCAATAGCATAGCATCTGTTAGTGTGATGTTGATCCCACAAGGATCGATGATAGATTGATTCTAGTGGATTCCCTGTACAAAACAGAAATGGAAACAAGGTTTAAAGATGATATAGAGCACAAGAATTGAAAACCTAAAATTAAACTAAAGAAGAAGACACTAAAATTGATTTTGAGTTTGAAAACAGTTTTAGAACACTAGGGAACAATCCAATTCTAAGTCTCAAGCAATCAAATTAACAAGTTTAGTTCAAGCAAAAGGATTGATTCTCTCTAATGTATAATTTAGCCATGGTGTCTGGGCTAAACCTTGTATTCCTAATTCCCTAATTAGATCCTTGTTGTCGAACCAAAATTAATCATTAGAAATCCATTAAGCATTGGAGAACATTTTAAACAACCAAGCATGTATCTAATTCCTGTTGTCGAATGTCCATACATACTCTTCCTATTCATAGTTCAATTGTGATTAAGGGATATGGTGTCTACTCTTAATTCCAACCAAGATAGCTAACATGCAAGTTTAAATAGTGATAAAAAATTCAGACAAGCATATCAACTAAGAAACATAATGAATAAGAACAAGAACAAAAATTGAAACTTGGAAACCAATCAAACTTCAAAAACTTAAAATCATCATGTTTATAACAATAACAAAAAATTACAAGGTGTTTATTAAATAGAAAGACAAAGTAAAGCTAAGGAAATACAAGAAGAAAATAATAGGCAAAGGGAGGAGAAGAAAATAGGGACAACATGATAGAAATGGAAAATTTTCATCTCCATGGTTGCTAGGAGGCCAAAGCCTCCCAGCGCCTTCTCTCTTTTCTCCCTTTGTGACTCTCAACTCTCTCTCTCTTTATGTACAATGTGATGGAATATGAACGAATGATGAATGAATCCCTAACTCTCTTTGCGTACAATGTGACAATAACATGTGATTAACAAAAGATGACTAGTATTCAGGAAGAATTCAATTTTAGTAAGCTTGACTAGTCATCTGCACTGGGTACCCAAATGAAGAAACACTAATGCAATGCATTCATGAATGAGTTACCTTTAATAAGCATTAATTGCATCTTGCCATGTTGAATTTTGATCTCAGTTGAAGAAACCAACCTAAACACTAACCTAGCTAATTGAGCTTGTTTAGTTTCATGAGAGATTAAAATCATAATTACAAGTTTGTCAAGGAAAGCTCAAAACATAGCTAAATAAAATTCTAATAGACTTGTTAACGAGAAGATTGATGGTAGGTATGAAACTATAATGAAATGAAAGTTTGGGTACGAAAGTGAGACGGAAAAAACTTCGTGTACGTAGTAGTTTGAAAGTAGGTAAACTTCAGAGTAGTAAAGTGAAATTTACCCTATAAAATATTCAATTTAACTCCTATATTTGTGCTTGATTATGAGAATAGTTAGGGCTCCTAAATAGCCTATGAATTGTTCTTATAACATACAAGAATCCATATGAATTCATTGATTATGCTATATAATTTTTTATGCAATAAAGGTAAAAAATTATGAGTTTACCTATATTATTATTATTTTGATGATATTATTATATATTAAAGAGATCATATTGTTATAAATCCATACGTTATGGGTTTATAGGTTATGGATGCCCACAATAATAGCCACTATTAACCTATCATAATACCAATCATTATATACTTGTAACCTACCAATTATGGTTGGTAAATGATTTAGGCCTCTGTACCCTTATAAATAGTGGATCCAAATATGAATGGAATACAAGTTGATTTGAGCAAATTATACTGCCTCTTTCTTCCTGTTATTTCTCCTTACAAATTTCCTAGTTTCACAACACGTTATCAGCACGAAAGCTCTTGGCATGGAAAACCATCAAAACAGTTGAAGTCCATGCTATCATGAACCAGAAGTTCATTGACCCAAAGACTTTCATGCTTTGGCACGATCGTCTTGGGCATCCTGGATCCACAATGATGCGTAGGATTATTTCAAATTCAAATGGACATCCTTTAAAGCCTCACCATAGTACTTTGTCCACTGACCAGTCTTGCAAAGCTTGCTCCCAAGGGAAATTGATCATCAGACCATCTCTGTCAAACCTTGGCTTTGAATGTCCATCTTTCTTACAGAGAATTCAAGGGGATATTTGTGGGCCAATTCACCCATCTTGTGGACCATTTTGTTATTTTATGGTTTTAATCGATGCATCTACAAGATGGTCACATGTTTGCCTATTGTCAACTCGCAATGTTGTTTTTGCTAGGTTCCTTGCTCAGATAATTAAATTAAGAGCACAATTCCCTGATTATCTAATAAAGTCAATTTGACTTAATAACGCTGGTGAGTTTACCTCCCGAACTTTTGATGCCTATTGCATGTCATTTGGGATTGATGTTAAGCACCCAATTCCCCACGCCCATACTCAAAATGGATTAGCAGAAGCTTTTATCAAGCATCTCTAGTTCATTGCTTACACTTTGCTATTGAAGACAAAGTTGCCAACTTCTGCTTAGGGATATGTAATTTTACATGGAGCAACTTTAGTCCGCTTGAGGCCTATTGCCCAACACCAATTCCCCCCTTTACAACTTGTCTTAGGGAGACAACCCAATATATCACATTTAAGAGTTTTTGGTTGTGTAGTTTATGTGCCAATTGCACCCCCACAACGCACTAAAATGGGTCCTCAACATCAATTGGGAATATACATTGGTTTTGATTCACCAACTATCATTCGCTATCTCGAACCTATGACAAGAGATACTTTTATAGCACGCTTCGCAGATTATCACTATGATGAGACATTTTTCCTGCCGTTAGGGGGAGAAAAGACCATTCCTGAAGAACAGCGTGAATTAGGTTGGAACATATCCATTATGTCTCATCTTGACCCTTGTACACGTCAAAGTGAAAATAAAGTATGAAAGATTGTCTACCTTCAGCACATTGCTAATCAAATGCCAGATGCATTCACTGACATAGGAAAAGTGACAAAATCACATATACCTGCAGCAAATACACCAGCAAGGATTGATATCCCAATCAGATTAACCAATGTTGCAGCAAATGAATCATCTATTGCGTGCCTAAAGTGAGATACACCCATTGGTTCGAAGGACTCAGCTACTAGAAAGCGAAAATCGAAAGCATATTCCAATCCCAATGAAAACTCTCATGAAGATATTATTGAGAAAGAGATTGACCTTGAACCTACAATTCATCCAGAGAGTGAAAGTGTCATTGAAAAGACACAAGCCACTAAAGAGGAAAAGATACCTAATACAGAAATTTCTGTAAATTTCACATGCAATGATGAATTGTGGGACCGTAATGAAATGGTTATCGATGATATTTTTTCTTTCGCAGTAGCTACTAAATTATAAAAGGTCATGAAGATATTGAACCAGGATCTGTTGATGAATGCAAAGAGAGGCCTGATTGGCCAAAGTGGAAAGACGCAATCCAAGTTGAGTTAAATTCCTTGGAAAAACGTGGTGTATTCGGACTTGTGGGTCAAACACCATAAGGTGTAAAACCTGTGGGATATAAATGGGTGTTCACAAGAAAGCGTAATGAGAAAAATGAGATTGCAAGGTAGAAGGCATGACTCGTTGCGCAAGGATTTTCTCAAAGGCCTGGGATTGATTATGAAGAAACATATTCTCCTGTTATGGATGCAATTACGTTCCGTTACTTAATAAGTCTTGCAGCTTCAGAAAAACTTGACATGCGTCTTATAGACGTTGTTTTGCATACTTGTATGAGGATTTAGATGCCAATATTTGTATGAAAGTCCAGAAGGACTCAAGTTGGCAGAATCAAACACTAAAACAAGGAACATGTACTCCATTTAGTGAATATTTGATTAAGGAAGGCTACATCAATGATCGCATATGCCCTTGTGTTTTTATAAAGAAATCAGATTCTGGATTTGCAATCGTAGCAGTGTATGTCAACGACATGAACTTAATTGGAACTCCTGAAGAGATCATTAAAACAGTTGAATATTTAAAGTGTGAATTTGAGATGAAAGACCTTGGAAAAACTAAAAATTGTTTGGGCTTCCAAATCGAGCATCATCCCAATGGTATTCTTGTCCATCAATCAGCTTACATTGAAAATTTTTTGAAGCGATTTTATATGGATAATGCCCACTCGTTGAGCACTCTAATGGTAGTTCGTCCATTAGACACAAATAAAGATCCATTCTGTCCTAAAGAGGATGATGACATGATACTTGGTCCAAAAGTACCATATCTTAGTGCAATAGGTGCTTTATTATATTTAGCCCAATGAACTATTCCAGATATTGCATTTTCAATAAATTTATTTGCCAGGTATAGCTCAGCTCCAACACGTAGACACTGGAATGGTATAAATCATATCTTGCGCTACCTTTGTGGAACAACTAATATGAGCCTGTTTTATTCGAACGAACCTTCCAACGGTCCAAATCTTGTTGGATACGCGGATTCTGGGTATCTCTCTGATCCACATAAGGGTCGCTCTCAAACTGGTTATGTGTTTACTTGTGGAAATACAGCAATCTCATGGTGATCTACAAAACAAACTTTGGTTGCTACCTCTTCTAATCATGCAGAAATTTTTGCGCTCCCTGAGGCCAGTAGAGAATGTGTTTGGTTGAGATCCCTATTTCATCATATTCGGAAAACATGTGTTCTTTCTTCAACAACAAAAGCTCCGACAATCATGTATGAAGACAATGCTGCTTGTATAGCTCAAATTAAAGAAGGGTTTATCAAGGGTGACAGAACCAAACATATACCACCAAAGTTCTTCTACCCACATGAGCTTCAGAAGAATCAAGAGATTAAAGTCAAACAAATTCGTTCCCAAGATAACCTGGCAGACCTCTTCACCAAAGCTTTTCCGAAGTCTATATTTCAGAAGTTGGTATATGGCATACGGATGCGACGACTTTACAATCAATCAGACTGTTGAAGATCAGGGGGAGATATCAATCAGTTTTACTACATCGGATGTATGTGCAATGTACTCTTTTTTTCTTCGAACAGGTTTTTATCCCATGTGGTTTTTCCTGACAAGGTTTTTAACGAGGCAACATTTAGCACGTCCAACATGATATCATTGTATGGTGGACATCCAAAGGGGAGTGTTATAAATCCATATGTTATGGGTTTATAGGTTATGGATGCCCACAATAATAGCCACTATTAACCTATCATAATACCCATCATTACATACTTGTAACCTACCAATTATGGTTGGTAAGTGATTTAGGCCTCTGTACCCCTATAAATAGTAGATCCAAATATGAATGGAATACAAGTTGATTTGAGCAAATTACACTGCCTCTTTCTTCCTGTTATTTCTCCTTACAAATTTCCTAGTTTCACAACACATATGAAGTTATTGTACGAATTGTTTATAATCACATTTATAATGAAAGGCTTTGTGATAATAGCCTAGATACTTTTGGTACTGGTCTAACTTCAACATGTATACAACTGAGTTACCCCAAATTATATCCTCCAATGATAATTTTCCAACAAATTCTACACACGCATTAGATAGCCCACTCCACAAAAGAAAGATGTGATATCAATATATTTATGCTGATGTGACTAAAGAATTTAAGTGTGTTGTTATCTGGGGCAGAATACAAAAAGTTTTATACATACGGGACAAATGCACGATGTACTATTTTTCCCTTTAACTAAATTTTTGTCTCACCACCAGTGGGGTATAGCTCAATTGGTTGAACTCGTCCACCTCTACCCATGTGGGCAGAGATTCGCAACCCTCAAACACCTAATAAATATTTGTGTAAACACCCCCCCTTCTCCAATCACTCGTTGAAAAAAAAAAAAAAGATTTTTATTACTAGATTTTTCTTAATAACATAAGTGCGTCCAACAACATATCAAGTTTAGACGAATGTCCATAATTTTAAAAAAAATTAAAAACAAAACATTAATTAGCGTGTGAATCTTTGACAAGGCTAACTCATTGTTTTGGGTTGATTGGTGAGGGAAGTCTTCTTGAAATGGCGGTGGCTATAGTATTGATTTGGGAGGAGAGACACGGGTTATGATGGGTGGGGGACAGTGCTAGACTTCTACCAAAAAAGCGTTATTGCAAGATTGACGAATCCAAGCTGAACCCTCTAGACCCATTCACCCACTTTTTCCCATTAAAAAAAAAGAAAGAAAAGAATTAGAAGCACAGTAAAAGCGTAGAGAAACCTTTAAAAAAAGGTAAAAATTCACTTTTGGTTTCTTTGGTTTATCACTTTTACCATTAAGGTCTCTTTGGTTTGAAAGAATTTATGTTTCCATTTTGTATTGTTTATTTTTAAAAGAATTGATTTTTTAATAATTTGTTGACTAAATGGGTGTCCACAAGTAACAGAAGTTAAAAACATTTGACAGAAATTGAGGATTGTTCTTAAATTGCTTCAAATTGAAATCACAAGGACGAAAATGTTCAAATTGAAACCAAAAGGACCTTAGTGGTAAAAGTGATAAATCACATGGACAAAAAGTGACTTTTTGCCCTAAGAGCCTCTCATCTAGGTTGAGGGCTTGAAATGAAAACCTCAACCAAGGAAGAGTTTTCTCAGCATTAAATCTCTAATCTGCTACAATCGAGTAATTATCTCCCAGCTTTGGAACTTCTTGGGCTTTTACATACGTAGATGTCACGTGAGGCCTTTTTCATCTCTCTGACTATACCTATAGATTGTTAGAGTTTTTTTGTTTTCAAAGAATTCTTTATTTTCATCCATATATATATGATCTATTGATTCATGTGATAACATTGATCTAGATTTCTTGTAAGCAAAAACAAAAGTTAAGCATCACACTGTCATGGACCCTAAACAACAGGATGCAAGTGTAATTTACCCGAACACAAGTTAGCTAAATTAACTGTTGAATATTTTTACTAAATGAAATCCAAGCATTTCACAATGACAAAATATGTTTTATTAATTACGAAAGAGAGAAAGATAAAGGTAGGCTAGCACACAAGGGAGGTTCTAAGCATAGGCCGGCAAGGCTGTGAGATCCCACATCGACCAAACGGAGAGGGGGTGATGTGCCTTATATGGCACACCTCGCATCCTCATAGCGTGAGGCTTTTTGGGAGCTCACTGGCTTCGGGTTCGTAGGAACTCCGAAGTTAAGCGAGTTGGAGGCTGGAGCAATCCCGGGATGGGTGACCACCCTGGGAAGTTGCTTCGTGAGCTCCCAGAAACAAAACCGTGCGGGCTGGTGAGAATGTAGCCAGGCCCAAAGCGGACAATATCGCGCTACGGCGGAGCCGGTCCGGGGTGTGACAAAGGCAGTCGCTTAGGGCCTCCAAATTTGGAGGGCCCCAATTTTTATAAACCTCTATATATAAATAAATAAATAAAAATTACTATATTGATATTATATTAAGCCCAAGTATTGTTTTTTTTAAAAAAAAAAACCTAATTGTTTACTCGAAAACTAAAAGAGCAAACTCAATAAAAGACCAATTTTTTTTATTTTTTTATTTAAAGTAACAAGTTTAATAACTTAACCTATAGTAACCTAGTAGCATTAGCATATACCTTACCAAAAAAACCAAAAAACCCTAGCAGCATTTAGGAAATTATGCTCTGCTCTACAAAAGAAACAAAAAAGCAATTTATTGAATATCTATTGCAAGAGGAAGCACTTTTGGAGGATGAAGAAGAAGGTAAAAACCCACAAGACTATTGCTTATATATATATATATATATATATTTTATTAAGAATGACATGGTAGGTGTAACATCCCGACCCAATTTTAATCATTTAATTAATCGAAAAAAATGTATTTAATTCTGAAATTACAATTTTGCCCTCGAAATAGGGTTATTTTGATCACTTTTTTAATCCGGGGGGATTTTGGAGAAACGAATGGTACCAACGTAGATCGCTTCGATATGAGTCCGTAGACATGTAGTGGGCTCAAATCGGAGTTGTAACAATAAAGTTACAATCAATGGAAACCTAATGGCACAATCGTAAATATTACGAAGTTGGTTTTTAAAAATCAAAATTTCCTCTCTCTCTCTCTCACCCAAGCCCTCCCCCCTTGATATGAGTATCTACAGCCGACCAACTCTTTGGCCAGCCACCACCTCCACCGGCCACCAAATCTCATGAGATCGGTACTAAAATGTCAAGCACACTTCCCTCTTTCTACCACACCCCACCCCCGATGAAGGCTGCCGCTCCAGTCACTGGGAAAAACCCAAAACTGACTAGTTTTTCTCAAAATTTTCTAACATTCATTCCAATGATTCCAGCCACTTATTCGATCCAGGTATGCTTTCACATCCTCTCAATGTGTTCTACCTAATGGTTGTGTTGAATAGGATCAATTTTTGTGTTTTGGAACTCGATTTATCGCTTAAAGTTTGGCCGATTTTCGACTCGCATTTTCAGTAAGTTCTGGTCACTTTTTGGTCATGGTCCAAGAACAAAAGTTGCTCCCTTCGTTGTCTTAATCATGTAGGTATAGGTCTTGACCGGCTGTTTGAAGATTTTTTGATCGCCGGAATTTACTCTGGGCACCCACACTCATTGTCCTAATCTTGGCCATACAATTTAATTAATCCTAAACTTTTCTCCACTCATTGTCCTAATCGCCCCGGCAGCGTGTGGGTGTCTAGAGAAATTTTGGTGACTGAAAAATCTCCAAACCGCTAGTCAAGATCTATACCAACATGATCAGGACAATGAGTGGAGCAACTTTTGTTCTTGCACCATAGCCAAAAAGTGACCGGAACTTGTATGAAACACGAGCCGAAAATAGGCCAAACTTTAAGTGATAATTTGAGCTCCAAAACGCAGAAATTATCCTAATCAACCCAACCATAAGCTAGAACACATTGAAAGAATGAAAAAGCATACCTAGATTGAAGAAGTTGGTGGCCAGAATCGTCGGAACGAGTGTTGAAATTTTTACGTAAAAACCTATCAATTTTTGACTTTTTCCGACAATAGGTGCAACGAATCGCGGCTAAGAAGGGATGGGGCTAGAAGAGGAAGTCGAGCTTGACATTTTGTACAGGTCCAGCCCGATTTGGTGGCCGGATGTGGCAGTTGGAGGCAAAAATCCGGCGGCTGATTTTTAAAACCCCATTTTGAAATATTTATGATTATGCCACTAGGCTTCTGTAGCTCGTAACTTCTTCGTTACAACTCCAATTTGAGCTCACTACATGTTTACCAACTGAGATCGACGCGATCTACGTCATGGTGCCATTCGTTTCCCCAAAATCCTTCTAGATTGAAAAGTGACCAAAATAACCCTATCTCCGAGGGCAAAATTGTAAATTTCCAATTCATTAAATTAAATGAATTTATGAAAATTAATTAATTGATTAAAATTTGGTCGGGATGTTACACGAGAAATCCATGATCATGAAAGAGACAACAAACACTCCAATGAAAATACATATTTTTCTTTTCTTTCTAGTTTAGAAGAATGGTAATGACGAAAAGTTATAAAATTTCCCAAACCAGATAATGCAAAGCCATTTGTCAGTTTATTGTACAATTTATCAACTCTTTCTAGAATGAATATCTATAGCTGGTTCTCAATGGAAATCTTTCATATTTTCTTATTTATTTGCAGTCCGAAAAAAGGTACTTGTTCCAATGATGAAAGCGTAACAGCATGATCAATTCCAATGATGAAAGCGTAATAGCATGATCAAAGCATTTGGGATTACTCGTACCGGATTTGAACATAATCTGCAGCAAATTGCCACAGAAGTAATGAAGTTCGCTCCAAATTCCAATGGCAATGTGCTACATCTTCCGCAACACCTTTTGGAAATATGTTCTCAGTTTTAGAGGTGATGACACTCGGAAGGGCTTTACAGACCACTTATAGAAAAACTTAAGCTATTTAATACTATACAAAATAATGCAAGATAAAGATAAATAAACAATAAAATAAAATAAAGTAAGTTAAAGATTTATAAGCTCCGAACACCCTTGTATCAAACTCATGTAAAATCCATAAATAAATATATATATCAACAACTTAATTAGAATCCATATATATTTCCATCTATCACTTGTAAAACAAAAGTGACGCTTAGGAAAATAATGATAACCATATAAAATCCTTAATTTAGTTCAAAAGCATCTCATAACTTAAATTCTCTCCACCTAGGCCTACCCCCATTTCTGATCTGTCAATTCCTTTAATACCGTCAATTCCATCCTCGCAGGTCTCGAAAACATAAAGTTAACCGAGCCACATTCCTTGCAGGTCTCAGAATAACACTTCAATCTGACCCGCAATCCTCGCAGGTCTCAGAGATAACACTTCAATCTAAACCGCAATCCTCGCAGGTCTCAGAGATACCATTTTAATCTGAGCTGTAATCCTCGCAGGCCTCGGAGATACCACTTCAATCTGAGTTGCAATCCTCGTAGGTCTCAGCGATAACACTTCAATATGAGCCGCATTCCTTGCACCACACTGTTCAGGCGTCCCCGAAACTCATGGGGCATTATTAAAATAACCAAACTGTTTCAAAGGAACAAGGGGGCACCCTCGTGGTGGGTTTGAAAACCATAACCCTTCATTTATATCAACTTTCGATAAACTTGTTCTCAACTATTCTTAAAATCTAGATACATTTATATGCCACAATCTAATGAAAGCCAAGTGCTATGATTCATCCTTTTCAACTACGACTATATATATTAAATACTTAACTGGTTTGTTAACCATATCGCTCACTGATTAACATACCATTCAAATACTACATTTACAATCTTACAACACAATTAGTTATATGAATATATAAACAGGTGGTAAATAAACAGATAAATAAATACTCATACTCTTAGAGGTTTCCTCAGCTTCACTTAAGCATTAATACCAAACACTGAAATGACCCTTAGATATACCCTCGCATAGTGGAATATGCTTCCAATTATATGTGCCAGCTTTTCCCAAGGTTTAAAGCGGTCTAAAAGTGCCTCGGGACTTAAAAGCGATAAAGTCCCCAAAAAGTCAATCCAGGTCCTGTGGGGTCCACGACCTCAAAATTCTGATCCGAAAGTCCCTAAAGGTTCCAATATGCCTAGGACACGTGTGCCGAAATTTTGGTCACGATCGGACAGTCAAATTGATCACGATCGCATGATTGGACGGTTTCTTTTACCATATCCCTAGGGCTGGCCTTTTCGGAGTATCCGGGACTTCGGTTCACGATCCATCAATTTCTACACAATCCTAGAATTATCTAGATCGACATATACGAGGATAACTACGATCCAACAGTTGAAATGTATCGAACTCAGAAATCGCACAATATGCCAGATCCGATCGGGGCTCAAACGTTGTCCGAATTGGGATCGGCGAATTCCTACACGCCCGTGACAGCTAGGAGATCATTTTAGGACAGAAAGTAACTCACCCACTCTACTCACACGCAGGCAGCGCTGGGTATCGAAAGCGATACCACTGGCCGGAAAATCTCAAAATCAAGGGCCAACCTTCCTACCCTAGGTTCAGGACATCAAATGGAGCCATTTTTGTTCTTGGACATACCCCAAAAATTTGATGGAAGTGGCCGGAATCGGAGGTCAAAAACCGGCCAAACTTCCATCACTTAAAGAACTACCAAAATGCGGAAATATGTCAAAACTAATGCAACTAGCGGAAAAACAACTCGAGAGGATCAAAATCCATACTTGGTTCGTAAAAAACGGTGGCCGAAAACGCTCAAATGAGCATCGAAAATTTTCTGCAAATTCCAGCGAGTTTTCTGCATTTTTCGGTGTCTAAGGGTGGTGGTTGCAGCTGGGAACGGTAGGGAAAGGAAGAGGAGGCGACAGCGGTTCTAACGTGACTAGTCCTGTGGCCGATGGTTGAGGGTGGCGGTGGCCGTGGCTCAAAGAGCCAATCGGCTGTGTAGTGGGGGAGGGCTGCGAGAGAGAGAGAGAGAGAGAGAGAGAGAGAGAGAGAGAGAGAGAGAGAGAAAGAGAGAGAGAGAATCTTGTCTTTTTTAAAAACCAGTTTTGCAAAATTACAATTTTGACCCTACTTGAATTTTGACAGTGGATGTCTCATTACAACTCGGATTTGGGCCCACAACGTGTCTATGGACTCGTTACAACGCGGTCTACGCAACGGTATAAACAAAATCTTCAAATTCCTACCCGGTCAAAAAGTCAACTTTTATACTAATAAAATATTCCAGTGCAAAATAGTCTTGTACCTGAATAAAGTAATAATTAAAAATTTATTTAGGACCGGGATGTTACAGGTGGAACATAAGTAGGAAAGCCACTAAGATTACCCAAGATATTCGTCATCTCCAAAAAGAAAGAACATTCAATAATAATGTTGCTCATCATGCACCTCCACCGATGATATGGTCAAACATTCAAAGAAGGTTTTAAAGATTTTAAATCTAGAATGACATGTGTGAATAGCGTGATAGAGGTTTTGGAGAATGAAGAAGTTAGAATGATTGGGATTTGTGGTATAAGGGGTGTGGATAAAACCACAATGGTGAAAGAAATCATCATAAGATTGGCAGGATTGAAGGTATTCGATAATGTTGTGATGGCAGTTGTGTCCCAAAACCAAAGCATTCGGAAGATTCAATCCGAAATTGCAGATGAGCTGGGATTTACATATGACAGGGAGGATAGCGAAACTAGAAGAGCATTAAGGCTCTACTTAAGACTCAAGCAAATAAATAAGATCCTGATTCTATTAGATGATGTGTGGACAGAGCTTGATTTTGAGGCTATTGGACTTCCTTATGGACCTCATAAAGAGTGCAAAGTTCTGTTGACCTCGCGAAACTTGGAAGTGTGCAATGCAATGGGAAGTCAACAAATTTTTACAATCCCAGTTTTAACACCAGAGGAATCATGGGAACTCTTCCGTGAAATCATAGGTAAATCCTTGGACTATCCTGATTTGGCCAAACAAGTCACGAAGAAGTGTGCAGGTTTACCTATTGCTATTTCAACTGCTGCAAAAGCACTAGAAAATAAGAGGAAGTATGAATGAGATGATGCCCTCAAACAGCTACAAAGTTCAGCTCCTAGAAGCATCTATTCGATGAATGACAGAGTTTATTCAAGCATACAATGGAGTTATGATAGATTGGAGAGTGATGAAGCGAAGTCATGCCTTTTGCTTTATTGTTTATTTCCTGAAGATTATGATATTCCAATTGAATATTTGGTTAGATGTGGATGGGGTCGAGGGTATTTTAGTAACACTGATTCAGTGGAAGAAGCAAGAAATAGAGTGCATTATTTGGTTGACAAACTTCAAAGAAGGTTTTTGTTGCTAGATAGCAAATTGAAAGACCATACCAAGATGCATGACATAGTTCGTGATGTTGCCATACAAATTGCCTCAAGAGATCCACATAGATTTCTAATAAGATGTGACGCTGAAAAGAAAGGGTGGCCAAAGATATACGACCATTACATGACAATCTTACTGATACCAATTAATATTGATGAGATCCCAGTTGGTCTGGAGTGTCCAAAACTTGAGCTTCTACACTTAGAAGCAAATGTTATTCGAAAAATAGCATGGACATCATGTGTAAAGGGATGAAAGAGCTGAAGGT
>NC_047656.1:5638661-5686508 GCF_902201215.1 Prunus dulcis | reverse complement strand
AGGAGGGGTGGGAGCCTTGGTTACCGCGAGGGCCTCACTCCTATGCTGGCGATTGGTGGATTTGACTGCTGAAGCATAGCAGCTTCGGGCGCCGAGTTGGTCGCCGCGTATCGTGCCTGTGCCATTAGGTGTAGGGAACTTCAGCAGCAGCATATGCGTGGAAATAAAAGCCCTCATTTGGGCCAAGGCTGGGCGGCCGAGGATGACATTATAGGCTGTGGGACAGTCAACGATAAGGAAGGGGGTAGTGATCGTCGTCCGCTGGGGTGCGGCCCCAATTGATATAGGGAGATGAATGCTGCTAATGGGCTGGACCACATCACCCGAGAAGCTCACAAGGGGTGTGATGCTTCGGTCGAGTTGGTGAGACGGGACCTGGAGTTCATTGAAGGCATCAGCAAACATCACACTGACCGAGCTGCCAGTGTCCACCAGGATACGCCCAACGTCGAAGTTAGAAATGTCAGCACGGATAATGAGTGGATCATCATGGGGGAGGATAACACCACGCTCCTTCTCCTCGCAGAAGGTAATGGGGGCCCAGCCCGACTTTTGGTTCTTCGGCAACGTCCCTGCTCGGTGCTAAAACCTGGCACGCATAGGTGGAGCGGACATAATGTTTGATGGAGTTGTTGGAGGTGCCAGCCAGGGTAGGACCACCACTGATGGTGGAGATCATGTTGATCTGTCGTTGGTAAGGATTAGGCAGGGGTGGTAGGTTATGCACATAGTTGTCCAGCTTTCCCTCACGGATGAGCCCTTCAATTATGTTGCACAACGCAACACAAGATTCGGGGTCATGGCCGCTGAATTGATGAAAGCGGCAGAAGACACCCGTGTTTGGCATAGGCTTGCCGGATGGTCTCCGGGGGGTGGCTTGGGGATGATAGGGGCGGCTTGGGGATGATAGGGGCGGCTTGGGAATGATAGGGGCTTCACGCACTAGGACGTTCTCATAGGTGGTGTTGAGGGTAGTACAAACCTCGAACCTCGGCCTGGGTGTGAAGGGAAGTGGGGCCCGATCACCTGTCTTGGGAGGGTTGCCTCAGCTAGAGTGGTGGTGGTTGCCATGTCTGCCACGTTTGTTATTGCTGAAGGGATGCTGGTAGCTATCCTTCCGTTTTGGTTGTTGGGTACCCTGGGTACTTGGGGCGGGAGTAGAATGCTGAGGTGGGGCTGAAGCGGGTGCTGAAGCAGGTGGAGGATCGGCGAAAGTGTTGTGCGCCAGGTTGGCTGGGCCACACTTGGAATTGAAGTATTCAGCCTTGGCATGGACCGCTGCCTGCTTCATTAGCTCTATATATGTGTTCCAACTGTTGCTATGAACCAGGTAGCGGAAGTTGGACTCACAGAGGCCACTCTTAAAAGTGCCGAAGGCAGCGCGATCGTCAGTCTCCGGGCAGCGGGAGTATTCGTGACTGAACGGGGCTGCATATTCCCGAAGGGGTTCGTCCTCAGCTTGTGGAAGCATATACAAGTCGTCGGCAGAGTATAGGCGATCAGTCTGGATCATAAAATGATCCAGGAACGTTTTCTTGAGACTGTCGAATGAGTTGATGGTGCGGGGGTGGAGTCTATAGAACCAATTTAGGGCCGCGCCACTGAGGGTGGAAGGGAAGAGGAGGCACATGCCTTCATCAGTGAGGCCTTTGCACCCAAGGGCAGACTGGAAGGAGTGGATATGGGTGAGAGGGTCCTCCGTGCCAGTGTAGAAGGCAATGCGGAGCGGCTGGATATCTTTCTCCTGGTGGTAGTGGAGGATACGTTCAGTAAAGGGCCCCGGTCGTGGTGTTGCCCAGAGGGGTTGATGGCTGCAATGTTGTTCGCTCTCCAGATGCCGGACCTTTTCAAAGAGAAGCCTCATGGCCGGGTCGGCATGAGGAAGAGTTTCGGGTGCTAAAGGCCTGGGGAGGGGGCTGACAGGGGCTGGGGAATGTTCCCAATCTTCAAACCCCTCGGTGTGGTAAGTTGGCCAGGCCTCTGAATTATAAAATTCCCAACTATCTGAGTCCTCGACACCTTCCTCGTCGGGTACACGGACGGGGCCTGGCGAGAGGCCCAGGTGTGTCACCCGTGGGTCTTCGAGGTTAACAGGGATAGGGATCGGTCCTGGTTGACGGTCTGAGATGCGGTCCCTGCAATCTTGGTAGATCCTGACTGGTTCATGGGGCCGGTCCTTCGGTGGGGGAATGCAAATAAGTCGTGATTGGGTTAGCTCCGGATGAAGGTGGCCTTTACCCTTGCGGAGCCTAGATTGGGCCTGGGCACTGTGGCTGGAATGTACTGGGTGGTTTGCCTGAGTATGCCCAACATTCTGGGTGAGGTCTTGTTGGGCATCCTGGGTGTGAGTCCTCTCCCAGTTCCACTTTAGAGCACGGTAGTCATGCTCTAGCTCAACATTCCTGCAATGAAGGTGCTCGCAATAAAGGTGCTCGCTTTAGAGCACGGTAGTCATGCTCTAGCTCAACATTCCTGTAATGAAGGCGCTCCACTTCTGCCTGGAGAGTGGCATCTCCCGAAGATTTCCTTCGGGAAGTACCATCGCGGGGGGTATGGTGCTGGGTATCGCGGCTATCCTCGGTCGGCATAGCAGAGTGTGGGGTGAAGAAGAGGCGACGGGGCCTGATGGGTGAAGAAGCCAGCTGGGCTGATAGAGAAAAGAGGGGATTCTAGTGTCGGTTTCCCACAGACGGCGCCAAACTGTTGATGCTCAAAATGGCCCGGCCAATATTGAGTCCAACTTAGTGATGAGGTATGTGGAGTCTTCAGCAGGGAAGAGGGCTGAGGTCTTTGGTAGATCTTGAAGCGTCATGGAATTCATTCGAGGAAATGTAATTTCCTGATCAGCACATTTAGTGTCTGCTTTTGCAATAACGTGTTCAATCTTCTCACAATTCCCAACTTTTAAGTCGTTAAACTGACAAGGAGCTTGGCTACAGTTGACAAGAACAAATATCGCAAACTGCCACAGTGGGATACACTTAAGAATGTCAAGTTTCCGAAGCCTGTGATATGTTGTGAACCGCCCATTTCCCATACATGCATTAAACTTGGCAATTCGTATAATGACAAGTAACACAACTTATTGAATGCTTCAACATTATGGTTTTCCACAGCCTTTGGTCCCTTGAGTTGGAAAACAACTTCCAATGACTCACAAGATAGTACACAAAGACGTTCTAGATTATCGTAATCATTTGAGTCTTGATCAAGATTTGTTGGTGTAACCTAGAAAATCAAACATCAATTGAGCAACTGTATATAATTTATATAATTTCAATATAGCAATATCATTGTCATTCTCAATTGTAGCTCTAGGGTAGAGGTTCATAGAAATAAATTGAAATGCTTACCTCTTGATTGATTGGACGTGGCAATATTTGAACAATATTTGTTCTTGAAGTAGGTTTGGTCATTGGGCCACATGAATAAGGTGTACATCCACAAGTTCCTGATGAAATACCTTTGTCTTTGTCTTTGTGATGAGCTGTTGAATCTTTCTCCAACGTTTTTATTTGTGGAATTACTGAAGCCAATGTCTTCAGTTTGTTGCATCTTTTCACAGACATAACTTTGGCGGCTGACCATAAAGTAGTAGAAGCATCAGGACAAAGACTCTCAAGAGTCGGAAGCAGGTCTAGATCAAAGCTATTTAGTTTGGGAAACAAAGTCATGCCCATCTGATCCTCTTTTTCATTTTCATCTGTGGATCTGACTATAGTTTCCATTTTCCAGCATTTCTCTATGTTGAGCTCTTCAAGATTCACAAGTAGCCTGGCAATTGAATATTGGTGATCACGACCATAATTCATTTTTAAATGTCTGAAGTTTTGGAAGCCCTGGAATCCACGGGGAATGTTCTTCACGACCACAATTGTACTATTCTACATACCTCATGGTTGGAATGTAGCTTGTTGGCTTCGTAGAAACTAACGAATTCCACAGATAGATATTGGAGTATCAAATTTGTTAATTTAGGGAAAGCTATGATGTCCAATGCCGTCTCATGTTCTCTCCACTCCTTTGAGACGATTTCTTTCATTTGGGAACAATCGTAAACAAGTAAGCTTCGGAGTTGAACCAAGTTGCTTGCTACTGATAGAGAAAAGAAATATTTTAAAACAGGGCAATCATATAATCAAAGAGATCTTAAGTTGATAAAAGAGCTCTGTGGAAGTTGGTCGTGGCATATTGCTTTTAGCCTGGGCATCCCCTCGAGTTGGATTGATTGGATGAGAGGGAAGGCTGTTTGTTGAGTCCAACTTGCTCCATTTACAAGGTATTCTATCTCAGGGCAGCCCGAAATTGTTAAAATTTTTAAGTGTTGCAATCCCTCTTGGTCTAATTCATTGAGGACATACCTTAAATTCTTAATTTCACCCAGGATTAAATCTTCACATTTCTTAAATAAGAGTCGAACAATTTGAATATCCATAAATTCTGTTGCATCACTTTTAACAATATCCAACTTATTTTCGAATGCATAACAACCATTACTCGTTGATGGAAGTCTACATCCAATAAACAATGGTTGAAACTTTCTGTTGGATATGTGGAATCTTATTGTTGTCTGGATTGTCAAGAAAAGTCTTTTGGAAAGAAGTTGAAATCAGGTATCTCTAGAACTAAAACCTTCAAATGATTAGACAAAGACATCACCTGAACAAGGCTTGCCATCCTCTTATCTTCGCTTTCTGCTGCTGATTGTTCCCATTTGCAAAAACTATTTTCCATATACAACTCTTCAAGACTAGATAAGCTCGATAAGAGACCATGTGGAATCTTCTCAAGACAATTACAATCCGTGATATCTAACAACCTTAAATGTTTAAGAAGTCCAATTTCCCTCGACAACTCTGACATTTAACGCAATTACAAAAGCTGAGGATCTCTAAATTTTCCAATCTTCCAATAACATAAGATATATTTGTTAAAAGACAACTGTGGGAGCAAATTTCCCTACGAGAATATTCGGTTCGAAAGATTCCCCTTTCTTCTTTGCCGCCTCTTTCTCCCTGCAAAATAGAACAAATATGGGGACCACACCCGGGGGTTATTGGCCAAGGGCCCTCCGATGCCTAAATTAGTTCAATTGAATCGTATAGGAAACAATAGCTAATAGGGTACGGAGATATGTTTATAATATAAACCGGGTGCCCGGAGCCTTATGTAAAACACACACAGAGAGAGAGAGAGAGAGAGAGAGAGAGAGAGAGAGGAGGTAGCTAGGCTCTGTGAGGGAAGATCTCTATAGAGGTTTTAGCAGTAGTTTTGACGTACCTCATCCTTGTGCGTGACCAAGTATTTATAGTGGCCTTTGAGAGGTTGGTGGGGTTGGTGTAGTTGGTGAGGTTGGTGGGGTTGGTGTGGTTTGTGTAGTTGGTGAGGTTAGTGTATTTAGGGATTAGGGATTTAACCGAATCCCTAATTAAGTCAAGGATCAAGTAACCCCCAATTTGACTAGGTAATTCCCAATTAGGTTATGTAACTCCCAATTAGGTTAGGTAACTCCTAATTAGGTCAAATAATTCCCAAATTGATTGGCCTAATCATTTGACCTAGGGTTTAGGTTTAATTTGACTCCCACAACTGCCCCCCAGCTTCTGCATAGCGCATGGTGGCGTGTAGGAGATGTAAACTGTCTGTTGGGTTGTAACTGGGCTTCCTTCGTGGATCTGGGCTCCCGAGCGGAGGAGGTGTTAGAATTGCTAATTTTATGAACGCCCATTTTGGAAAGGTTTTGAGATTCATTGTAGGTCAAGGGATTTTGCTCCTTATAAATGTAGGGCTCCTCCAATTTATTCTTCACATAAAAAATCCATTCTTCTAACTTCGCCAGTGAGAGAGAGAACTTTGGAGATTTTTTTTTTAACGTGCTTGAGACTTTGCCCTCGCTACACACCCAAGGTAATTTAACTTGGGCTGTTCATATTTTTCCCTTTTGTTCAGATTTTTGGCAGCTTGGACCATGCCTTCTAGCTGGTCATTAGAGTTGTGAGGCACGGGGCATGTTTGGTGATGCGTGTTCGGGGGCTGGAGCATAGCTGGGGACCTTGGGAGGCTGGCAGTTTTGAGGTTGTGCCCATTGGGCTCGAGCATGGAAGTCTGGAGGCTGGGGGGCTCGAGCAGGTGTGCGTTGGGCTTCGAACTAGCAGTCCAGAGGCACCAGACCTGGTGCGCGGAATGGGCTCACTCTAGGAGAGGCAGCATTGGGCTTCGGCGAGACGTGGGCTCATGCTAGGTGTGTTGAGCTGGAGCCCGTGCAAGGAGGTGTGGGCTTTTCGCTTGGCGTGGGCCTGCGCATGCAGGCGTTGGAGCTAGATGGCCAGAAGGGCTAGGCGGGCCTGGTGTGCTGCTCGGGCCTGTGGTGACTGCTGGGCTGGCTTCCTTCGGCTTGGGCTGATCCCAGCAGCTCAATTATTTTTTATTTTATCTTTTTTATTTTTGCTGCGGTCATTTTTTTTTTCTTGTATTCTAACTTGTAGAATTTTTTCTTTTTGCAGCTACCCGTTGACCTATCATGTCTTCCGGAGATGGTAGCAAGGCTCCAAGCTCTCAGGCGCCTTTGTATTTGTGGGGAGGTTCCGAGGTGCACGAGAAAAGGTTTGTGGCCACCCTGCACCGCGTTATGAATGTAGGTCAACTCCAGGGGTGGCGAGCTGTTTATGCTTCTGCAATTCCTGACGATGTGCATATCAAGTTAGTGAAGCCTTTGACTAACGCCGTGCCTTGCGTGGATGCGAACTTTCCAAATGCTAGGGTTATCACGTTCCATCCCTTTTACTTCTCCTTGGGTTTCAAGTTCCCGATGTCAAAGCTTTTCAAGGAGGTGTTTTGCGCCATGGGATGTGCTCCAAGTCAGTGTACTCCGAATAATCACCGGGCTGTCATATGTTTTGAAAATTTGAGCCGTTTCTTCATGCTGGAGCTGACAGTGCAGGAGTTCTTCTATTTTTTCGAAGTGAGGCACTTCGATGAGTATGCCCAAGTTCGCATTTACAAGGCCAAGCTGTTCGACAGTCTTAGGCAAGGAGATCACGCTTGGCATGACGATGTGTCAGAAGTCATCGGACGGTGGGAAGGCGACGTTGGTAACGGCCCACTTGTTCTTATCACCTACTGCGATGGTATGTCTTTTTGCGATTTTTGATCTACTCCTTTTTATTTGAATTTCTTGAAGCGTGGCTAACTAACTTTTGTCTTCCGCTTGTAGTGAGTGACATCAGCAAGCAATTGGAGCTTGGACCGGATATGGCTAAGGTCCGTCGTGCTTTGAACATCCCTCTAAGGTTTCGCGAGTGGCGTTGGCTGTTGAGTGAGTACCGGGAGGAAGACGGTGGTTTGCCCCCTGCCGAGGATGTCAAAAGGTGGAAGCAGAACGGTCCTGACCCTGATGATCTATGCTTGGCTGAATCCACTTCAAAGAGAAAGGTTGCTGCCAAATCTTCAAGAGATGAAGCTACTTCTTCGCACGCAAAGAATAGGTCTCCATCGAGGAAGAAACCAAAGTCCCATTCTGCTGAGAAGACTCAAGTTCCTACTGTCGAGCTTGATAATCATGACCTACTTCATGAGATAGTTCGTGCTCGCTCTACCGAGCGCCAAAGAGACGTAGATATTTCTCTTCGGAGTCCGAGTCGTCTACATTAGTCGGGCAATCGAAGCGGGAAGTCTGTTCATGATCCGGTTGTTGAGCCACGGGCAATCAAGCATGGAGTTGATTCAGCATCACTGACTCCTTTGGAGGTGAGGTTGGCTAAGGCTAAGAAGATGAGAGAGTCGTCTGCCCGGGCGAAGGGTTCTTCTTCAGCATCGGCGGTTGATCCCAAGGTGAATAGGTCCTGCCCTGCAGGGGATACACGCGTGTCTGACCTACTCAAGACAAATTTCCTATCAAACCCGTCCTCATGTGCTGAGTTGGTCGATCACATCCGTCAAGCTGGTGATCTTGACACTTTTTCGAGCCTTTCCTTAGAAAAGCAAAGGGAAGCGACATTCCATCTGATTCAAAAGGGATTGGTTTTTGCGGCTGAGATTATCCGGAACTCTTCTGCCCAGCTCAGCGAGCTGGAGAAGAAGAATGCTGAGTTGGGCTGCAAACTTTCTGTCGAGCAGGCCCGTGATGAGAAGAAGACGTCTGATTTGAGGGCGATGATACCTGAGCTAAAAAACTCTCTTACAGAGAAGGATTCTGAGCTCAGCTCAGTTGCTGCTGACTTGGCTAGTCGAAAAGATGCCTTCTTTCATCTTGGGCGCAAAAATGCTGACGTCTCTCTTAACTATGACAAGCTCCTAGCCAAATTTCGTGCCTACTATAAGTGTACTGGAAAATCCAAGTCTGAAGCCACCATAGATGCGTACAAGTTGGGCTACCTGCATTGTGCAAATGAGACTACTCCCTTTTATGCGATTGACGATGTAGACATTGAGATGCTCTGTCCTGACTTATTTCGGGCAGCAGCCAGAGAGGATGGAGCAGATGAGGATGCAATGGATGAGTTGATGACAGATGTCGCAGAGCAGGCAGATGGAGTTGCTGAAGGCGTAGCTGATCAGGCGGATGCCGAGGTGGCTGCGGATCAAAGGTCTCCTGCTGGCGTCTTGGAGTAGATGAAGACTTCTTTGTTGTTTTTTTTTTGGTTTAGAATAATTGGTCTTTTTTGACCATCTTCTTTTTGTTGAACATGGCCGGTTGGTCTGCTTGTTATGGAAATTTCAGTTATATTTTCCAATTTCAATTTGCATACTTGACTTGTGAACTGCTTGAGTAACCAGCCTGTGTTTTGATTGCACATTTTCTTTTGGGGATTTGTGAGTGCTAGTGTCCCCCTTAAGGGACTCCAGGTGTGCTCTGCATGTCCCGTAGGATGGTTCCCCTTAGGAAGTTTGCGAGTGTCAAGGTCCCCCTTGAGGGACTCCGGACATGTTATGCACATCCTGTAGGATGCCTTGGTCGTTGTTCTGCGTCTCCCGAAAGACGCTTTTAGTCATTGCCCTGCGTCTCCCTTAGGACGCTCCTTATGGGCAATTGTGTGTCTATCCTGCCTCCCTTAGGAAACGGATAGGAACCTGAATATTTCCCGCAGGAAGCAGGGAGACCTCCTTTTAAGAAATTCCTGGCGCGCTTGCGTCTCCCTTAGGAAGCTTTTTTAGCGGGCTGCGTCTCCAAATGAATGCTTCTAGTCGTCGCCTTGCATCTCCCTTAGGACGCTCCTTATGGGCAACTGCGCCCTTAGGAAACAGATAAGAACCTGGATATTTCCCGTATAGAGCATGGAGACCCCTTTTTAAGAAACTCCTGGCGCACCCTGCGTCTCCCTTAGGACTCTTTTTTAGCGGGCTACGTCTCCAAATGGACACTTCTAGTCGTCACCCTGCGTCTCACATAGGACGCTTCTTATGGGCAACTGTGTGTCTATCCTGCCTCCCTTAGAAAACGGATAGGAACCTGGATATCTCCCATAGGAAATTCCTGGCGCACCCTGCGTCCCCCTGAGGACGCTTCTTAGCGGGCTGCATCTCCAAATGGACGCTTTTAATCGCCGCCCTGCGTCTCCCTTAGGACGCTCCTTATGGGCAACTGTTGTGTTTTGTAGGCAGATGAGACATTTTGGAAATAACTGTGTACAAAAATTTAGAACTTCTAGCAGCCGGGAGGAAGCATTACGGATAATACTTTTGGAGATGGTAAGCATTCCATTGTCGTGGTATTTCCTTTCCATCCACGGTGTCCAGTGTGTAGCTTCCTCTGCCCCCGGCTCGGCTAATCACATAAGGGCCCTCCCAGTTGGGATTCATCTTTTTTGACCCTTGCCTTTGTGCAGTGATGAAAGCCTTCCTTAGCACGAGGTCACCTGGTTGAAACTGTCTGACCTTGGCTCTTTTGTCGTAGTAAGACTTCAGTTGCTGATAGGAGGCGACTTGAATAATGGTCTTTTCACGCTCGCCCTCAAGTAAGTCAAGGTTGAGCCTCATCTGCTCAGAGTTCTGATCAAGACTGCCCACCTCAAGGCTTATGGAGGGGACTGTGATGTGAGGGGGGATGATCGCTTCTGTCCCATAGGCGAGGGAGAATGGGGTTTTGCCAGTCAATCTTCGCTTGGTGGTGCGATGAGCCCATAGTACTCCGGGGAGTTCATCCACCCATTTTCCTTCAGCGCCTTCTAGCCTTTTTCTTCAAGCAGTCCAATATGACTTTGTTGGACGCCTCGACCTGCCCATTTCCTTGTGGATACCTCGGGGTGGAGAGGTGTTGCTTGATCTTGTATTTTGCAAAGAAGGCTGTGATCTGCTTGCCAATGAACTGCGAGCCATTGTCTGTAACCAACGACTGTGGGCAGCCAAACCGACAGATGACGTTTTTCCAGATGAATAGCTCCATATTGGCTTCTTTAGAATAGGATAGAGCTTCGGCCTCGATCCATTTAAGTAATCAGCGGCGACGATCATCATTTCTTTCTTTGCAGGTGCCCGTGGCAAATGACCCACTAGGTCGATGGCCCATTGCATGAATGGCCATGGACTGTTTTGCGAATGGTAGACTTCAGCAGGCAGGTTAGGGACCGGCATGTATCGTTGGCAGCGGTCACTTTTCTTGGCATACTCGGCTGAGTCGAGGCGCATGGTAGGCTAGAAGTAGCCTATGTTTAGAGCTTTCTGGGCGAGCGATCTGCCCCCAAAGTGGTTGCCACACTCGTCGTCGTGAATTTTACAGAGGACCTCAAGTGTTTGAGGGTACTTTATGCAGGTGAGATGAGGGCCAGAGTAAGATATGCGGATGAGCTTGTTGCTGTGCATGTAGTATCTCGCGGCCTTCTGCTGGACCTTCCTAGCTTCGAACTTGTCCGTAGGCAGGTTTCCATTCATCAAGTAGTCGATGATGGGGTCTTGCCAGCTGGGGTCTTCGTCAATCCGCATAGTGTCAACCGGCTCTATTTCTTCAATGCTTGGTTAGTCAAGGTGTTCGACCGGGATGAAGCGTTTGAACTGGGTATCCAGCACTGGCCCTAGGCTTGCCAGTGCGTCTGCATGCGCGTTCTTTGCCCGGGGCACTTGTTGGATGGTGAAGGTAGGAAATGCCTTCAACAGCTCTTGGACTTTGTCAAGGTACAAGATCATCCTTGGGTGCTTCGCCATGTATTCACCTGAGGCTTGATTCGTGATCAACTGTGAATCTGAGTAGATGACTAGCTTCTTGATTGCGAGCTCCTTTGCCAAGCGGGCCGGCGAGCAATGCCTTGTATTCTGCCTCATTGTTCGAGGCCGGGAGGCCAAGCGAAATAGTTTGCTCCAACAAGGTTCCATCCAGGGTGGTGATGACGACTCCTGCTCCAGCTCCCTTTTGGTTCGATGCTCCATCTACACGCAACTCCTACATGTCTCTGGGTCGGCTAGGTTCAATGGAGGTCTCGTCTGCTTTTGAACTTTCCTTATTTTTGTTGACCAGCTTCTCTTCTTCGGCTGATGTTGTGAATTCTGCCACGAAGTCTGCTAAAGCCTGGGCTTTTATTGCAGTTTTTGGTCAGTAGAGGAGGTCGTATTGACTTAGCTGTATAGCCCACTTCATAAGTCGCTGAGAAGCGTCAGGGCTGTGGAGGATTGATCTAAAAGGAAAGTCGGTCATGATGACGACTCGGTGAGCTTGGTAGTAGGGTCGTAGCTTTCTTACGGAAACTATAAGAGCCAAAATGAGCTTCTCCAACTTCGGGTAGCGAGTTTCTGCATAGAGGAGAGCTTTTGACTTGTAGAATACCGGATGTTGGGCCCCCAGTTCTTCTCGAATGAAAGCTGAGCTAACAGCTGAGTTGGACACTGCCAGGTATACGTACAGGTATTTGCCAAGAACTGGTTTTGAGAGCAGGGGAGGTGAAGTGAGGTAAGTCTTTAGATTCTGGAAATTGACTTCGCACTCATCCTCTCATTTATCTCTTTGTCCTTTCTTCAAAGCTTTGAAGAATGGTTTGCACTTGTCGGTAGATCTCGAGAAAAATTGGTTGAGTGCCGCTGCTCTGCCCGTCAGACTTTGTATTTCCTTCACTATGGAAGGCGACTTCATCTCAAGAATGGCTTTGATTTGATGCGGGTGTGCCTCGATACCTCGCTTCGTGACTAGGTATCCCAAGAATCGGCCAGAGGATACGCCAAATGTGCACTTACTCGGGTTCAACATCATGCGATAGTGGCAAAGTAGGCTGAATGCCTCGGTAAGATTTTTGATGTGATCTACATGTTTTGGGGCTTTGACCAACATGTCGTCCACGTAAACCTCCATAGTTTTACCGATCTGCTCCTTGAAGGTTTTATTCACAAGCCTTTGGTAGGTTGCTCCGGCGTTCTTCAACCCAAAAGGCATGACCTTGTAGCAGTAGATTCCTCTTTCGATGATGAAAGAAGTTCTTGCCTTGTCATCCTCGTGCATCAGGATTTGGTTATAGCCGGAGTAGGCATCCATGAAGCTGAGCAGTTTATTGCCAAAAGTGGAATCCACGAGTTGGTCGATTCTCGACAATGGGAAGTTGTCTTTAGGGCATGCTTTGTTGAGGTCTGTGTAATCGACGCAAACCCTCCATTTGCCTTTTTCTTGTTTTGCCACCAGAATAACGTTGGCAAGCCACTCTGAGTAGGAGACCTCTTCGATGAAGTCGGCAGCTAGGAGTTTGTCAATCTCGGCTTCGATGATAACGACTCGCTTTGGTGCAAAGTTGCGTCTTTTCTGCACCACTGGTTTGCAGGTAAGGTTGACGTGGAGTCGGTGGCAAATGATGTTTGGGTCGATGCCAGGCATGTCTGATGTTTGGAGGAAGGTGGAGTGCAAAGATACTCCACATTGTGATCGTTTCTAGTTTCAATATGGTATCCATTCATTTGAATGTCTTTAAAGCTAAGTAAATTTCTTCTCGATCTCAAAGAGTACAAAGCATTATCAATGGTGAATTGAGTACCATTGGGTAACAAAATTTGAGCTCTTCCAAAGCCGTCAATTAGGTTTGCAGAACCTAGTATGGTAGTTACCTTTGCTTTTGATAAATGTAAATTATCAAAATATTTTTTATCTCGAAGAATTGTGTGCGTAGTTGCACTATCCGCAAGACAAATATCTTCTTCATTTCTCCCAAAACGAGAACATCCATAATTGTTTTCCATGCCAAGAGCTTTCGTGCTGATAACGTGTTGTGAAACTTGGAAATTTGTAAGGAGAAATAATAGGAAGAAAGAGGCAGTATAATTTGCTCAAATCAACTTGTATTCCATTCATATTTGGATCCACTATTTATAGGGGTACAGAGGCCTAAATCATTTACCAACCATAATTGGTAGGTTACAAGTATATAATGATTGGTATTATGATAGGTTAATAGTGGCTATTATTGTGGGCATCCATAACCTATAAACCCATAACGTATGGATTTATAACAATATGATCTCTTTAATATAAATAATATCATCAAAATAATAATAATATAGGTAAACTCATAATTTACCTTTATTGCATAAAAAATTATATAGCATAATCAATGAATTCATATGGATTCTTGTATGTTATAAGAACAATTCATAGGCTATTTAGGAGCCCTAACTATTCTCATAATCAAGCACAAATATAGGAGTTAAATTGAATATTTTATAGGGTAAATTTCACTTTACTACTCTGAAGTTTACCTACTTTCAAACTACTACGTACACGAAGTTTTTTCCGTCTCACTTTCGTACCCAAACTTTCATTTCATTATAGTTTCATACCTACCATCAATCTTCTCGTTAACAAGTCTATTAGAATTTTATTTAGCTATGTTTTGAGCTTTCCTTGACAAACTTGTAATTATGATTTTAATCTCTCATGAAACTAAACAAGCTCAATTAGCTAGGTTAGTGTTTAGGTTGGTTTCTTCAACTGAGATCAAAATTCAACATGGCAAGATGCAATTAATGCTTATTAAAGGTAACTCATTCATGAATGCATTGCATTAGTGTTTCTTCATTTGGGTACCCAGTGCAGATGACTAGTCAAGCTTACTAAAATTGAATTCTTCCTGAATACTAGTCATCTTTTGTTAATCACATGTTATTGTCACATTGTACGCAAAGAGAGTTAGGGATTCATTCATCATTCGTTCATATTCCATCACATTGTACATAAAGAGAGAGAGAGTTGAGAGTCACAAAGGGAGAAAAGAGAGAAGGCGCTGGGAGGCTTTGGCCTCCTAGCAACCATGGAGATGAAAATTTTCCATTTCTATCATGTTGTCCCTATTTTCTTCTCCTCCCTTTGCCTATTATTTTCTTCTTGTATTTCCTTAGCTTTACTTTGTCTTTCTATTTAATAAACACCTTGTAATTTTTTGTTATTGTTATAAACATGATGATTTTAAGTTTTTGAAGTTTGATTGGTTTCCAAGTTTCAATTTTTGTTCTTGTTCTTATTCATTATGTTTCTTAGTTGATATGCTTGTCTGAATTTTTTATCACTATTTAAACTTGCATGTTAGCTATCTTGGTTGGAATTAAGAGTAGACACCATATCCCTTAATCACAATTGAACTATGAATAGGAAGAGTATGTATGGACATTCGACAACAGGAATTAGATACATGCTTGGTTGTTTAAAATGTTCTCCAATGCTTAATGGATTTCTAATGATTAATTTTGGTTCGACAACAAGGATCTAATTAGGGAATTAGGAATACAAGGTTTAGCCCAGACACCATGGCTAAATTATACATTAGAGAGAATCAATCCTTTTGCTTGAACTAAACTTGTTAATTTGATTGCTTGAGACTTAGAATTGGATTGTTCCCTAGTGTTCTAAAACTGTTTTCAAACTCAAAATCAATTTTAGTGTCTTCTTCTTTAGTTTAATTTTAGGTTTTCAATTCTTGTGCTCTATATCATCTTTAAACCTTGTTTCCATTTCTGTTTTGTACAGGGAATCCACTAGAATCAATCTATCATCGATCCTTGTGGGATCAACATCACACTAACAGATGCTATGCTATTGAATAGCTCGTGCACTTGCGAGTATCCCAAGTTGAGGATGCAGCTTAATCGATTTTGGTGTAGCTGAATCTGGCACAACAATTTTTTGATCTCCATGGTATTTGATGAGATTTCTAGCATGCTAATTTAATAAAAAGGGTGCTTGTTGTATGCAATTGTCACTTTTCATGTTTTGCATTTTTGGGAGTGTTGAGTTACTCTACACTTTGCTCAGTGAGAGGTCATGGTTTTCGAAATGAGATTGCAATCTTGCTTTTGAAATTTGCTTATGTTTTTAATAAAATCTAAATCTATCCTCACATATTATTCATGCATTTAGCTCTTAGTTCAAATTCAAGATTTGTTTCTTCAAGATGTTGATAACTTGAAGAAATTGATCCAACTCCATTTGAACCTACAAACTATACTGAAGCTGTTGTTGTGAGATCTCTTCTGATACCATGAAGTGAAGAACTAAAGTTGAGAACTTACCACTTCCATGAAAAGCAGCTAATAGAGTTGTTGAGCTTAGCTTGAAGATTATGTAGAGGTAGAGCTGCTTCCTTACCTAGATCTAAGGATATGTTTGAGCTTGTTGGATTAATCTCTGTAAGAATCTTCTTGTGGTTAGTGGATTGCCTGGCCCGAGTTGATAACCCCCAGTTTTTCCCACTAGTGGGTTTGCGGGTGAACATTTTATGGTGTTGACTGTGTATGCTTTATTCTTTGTATTTTTGTGAAGTCCTCTATTTGGTATATTGCTTGCTTGATAATACTTGAATGGATGCACAAACTTTACTCACTATAGTTGTTGCTAGTATTGTGGAGTCCTAGATTGACGGATCCTTCTGAGTGCCTAAGTTGTCACTTAGTATTCTTCTAGGTTAAATTGCTTGCATGTTAAATTGTTTGTTTGACTGCAGATCTGGTTATTGTTGTAGGAGTGTTCTTGAGTCTATGACTAGTTAGTCATATAGTAGTTTGGTTCAAAAATTTATTTTCTCTTAGATTTGTCTAATTGGTCTTAGTATAGCCATTTTCAGCTAAATATCAATTTCAATTTGTATCATAGCACCAGCATTTCATGCAAATAAAGAGGTCCTAGGGCGCTAGTTGGTGGTGGTACCATGGAAAGGGATCGAGTTGTAGGCCATGCAACTCAACTTCATGTTTCGATGGCAATAATTATGATGCTTGGAGAGAGAAGTTTGAGAAATTTCTTAATGCTCTTCATGAGAGTGCATTTGAGTATCTCACGATAAAGTGGAGACATCCAGCGAAAATAGTTGATGGTGAGGTGTTGGTTCCAAAACCACGAGTTGAGTGGAAAGTGGATGAGGCTTTTTCATCCAACTCCAATAAGAAGGCCAAGAATATGCCTTGTCTAGTACCCAGTTTTCTCACATTCAACATTGTCCTACTATAAATGAGCTTGGGACCAACTGAGAGTGGTTCATGAAGGAGATGAACAAGTTAGAACACTCAAACTACAAATGGTGCTTGCTTAATTTGAAGAGCTCAGGATGTAAAAAACTGAAACCTTATCAGATTTCTATGAAAAAGTTGAACAACTTAACAATGAGGCCATGAGTCTAGGAAAACCAATAGAGTAATACATCATTGTTCAGAAAATCTTGAAGGGGTTACCTCCTAGGTTTCGTCTCAAGAAAAGGCCATCATGGAAGTTCAAAATCTAATAAGATCTGACTTGGCAAGCTTCTAGGGAAGTTAAAAACATATGGGATGGATATGAATATGGAAGATAATAATGCTAAGAAATCTAAGAATGTTGCATTTCAAGGAGTGCACGAATCTTCACAACAAAAGGTGAAAAATCCTTAGTTTCTAAGGATGAAATGGTTTGTTTCTGAATAAATTTAGCATAATTCTCAAAGAAAAAGGAAAATTTTATAGAAGGAATGGTCAAGCTAATGAGACCAGATTCAAACCTCCACGACAATGATCAAATGAGAGAGAGAAAGAGGGAAACCTTATACTAGGTAGTCTAGAGGTTCTAAAAATATTCTCGAGTGCTACATATGTGGTGGCACTGGTCACTATGTTGCTGATTGTGAAAAAAATCGGAAAAAGTACTAAAAAGGTAAGGATAAGTGATATAGCCATTATTTCATACATTTTTATTCTCTTTCCCTTAGATTCTTACTATGTTCTTGAATGGATTCAGTCTACTTGCATTTAGTTTTATGTTTTACTAGGTTTGAAAAGTAAAGATGGAAAAGCAAGAATAATGAGCAATTTTGGGATTGAAAGATGTTTCACCATCCTGGGAGCAAGAATGTCTTGTGCATGTTAGCCAACTTGATGGAATATACTGTACTTCCTCAGAGCGAATCAAATATTGAGACTTATACCATTGGAAAGATACAGATTAGTGTTAGATTTCTGCAGAAATATGCGGTTCAAGATTTTTGAACGTGTGTGTAGAAATCCAAACGTGAGTTAAATGAAAAAAAATTGAGCCATTGGAGAGTGAGCTTGATGCCTTTGTGATACTCAAGGCAAATCTTGAGAATCAAGTGAATGTTCTAAAAGCGAGCAACATTGTCTTTCAAAACTCAAACAACGAACTTCTCACTGAGTTAAATGAGGCAAATAGCAAAGTCATAAACCTGACTATTGGTGCTGAGAAGTTGGACAAGATGTTGAACATTGGAAAAGTCTATGGTGATAAGAGTGGTTTAGGATTCAATGGTAATGATTCTAGTGCTTCTAGTTCCTCAACCAAGTTTATCAAGGCAACTATATCGGTTGTATCTTCATTTGGTTTGTAGAATTCAGTTAAGGGATCAAAGTTCATTCCCACTTACCACTGATGTGGTGTTGTTGGCCACATTTGTCCTAGGTGTCATTTGCTTAGGAAGGGCCATAAGGGAAAGTCTAATCCATCACCTAAGAAGAACACTATGTCTTTGCAAGCTCAAATTGAGCACTTGTTAAATGAAGTCACCAAACTTATTGCAATCCCTCAAGCTCAAACCAACAAACCTGAGTATGCCTAGATTCAGAAACCTCAAACAAAGAGTTTAGTGGTTCTTATTGCCCTTCCTGCATCAAATACAAACACTTGGTATTTTGATAATGGTTGTTCAAAGCACATGTCAAAAGATGAAGAAGTTTTCTCCACTTTTACACCCCTAACTTTTGGACGTGGTCCCAAGTCACGAGTTGTTGCTAAAGGGACTGTTTGTATTCGAGGTCTACCAAAGCTAAAAACTGTAAGGTATATCAAGGGACTCACTTCTAATCTTATTAGTGCGAGTCAATTGTGTGATGATAGGACTAAGGAAGTCAAATTCTTAAAGTTTGGATGTAAGATCATTAGCAAATGTGGAAATGATGTTGTAAGTGTTGCAAGATAAGAGGATAATTTCTACTGTATTGATGGGACATATTATGCTCCAACGAAGCTGTATGCAAAGAAGATAAGCCACGTGTGTTATGTCTCCAAGGAAGAGCCAAAGAATGTGAAAATGCAAGAAGAGTTGAATCAGTTTGTTAGAAATGATGTTTGGTACCTTGTTCCTAGGGCTTCTTGTTAAAATGTAATTGGTACCAAGTGGATTTCTGAAAGCAAAATTCATGAGCATGAAAATATAGTGAGGAATAAGGCTAGATTAGTGGCACAAGGGTACACACAAATGGAAGGAATTGACTTTCATGAAACATTTGCTTTTGTAGCTAGGTTGGAGTCAATTAGATTATTGTTGGATGTTGCTTGCCATTTGAAGTTTAAGCTCTTTCAAATGGATGTCAAAACTACTTTTTTGAATGTCATTTTCAATGAAGATGGGTATATTGAGAAGCCGGAGGGTTTTGAGGATCGACATCATCCAAATGATGTTTTCAAACTCAAGAAAGCACTCTATGGTTTGAAACAAGCCTAGAGCTTGGTATGCAAGGTTATCTTCTCATCTTCTAGAAAATGGTCATGTTAGAGGCTCAGTTCATAAAACATTGTTTGTGAATAGTCTATGTGGATGAAATAGTGATTGGTTCAACCTCAAATTCTAATGTGTAAGAGCTCATACAAGTCATGACAAGTGAGTTTGAAATGAGTCTTGTTGGTGAAACCAATTACTTCTTAGGACTTTAAATTAAACAAGGGCATGATGGGACCTTTGTATCTCATTCAAAATATGCCAAAATTTTGGACAAGAAGTTTGGCTTGGAGTCCGCAAAAGCGCTAGAACTCTAATGAGCACAAGTACTAAAAAGTGGCAAGAGTGTTGATCAAACACTCTATAGAAGTATGATTGGAAGTATGCTATATCTCACTTCTAGTCGACTTGACATAGCCTTTAGTGTAGGTGTTTGTGCTAGATTTCAAATTGATCCAAAAGAGTCTCACTTGTTTGCAGTCAAAAGAATTATCAAGTATGTGAGTGGAACGGCAAACTTTGGTTTGTGGTATACCAATGACACTAATGCTGACCTGGTTGGCTTTAGTGGTGCAGATTTGGTATAGTTTAGTGATGATAGGAAAAGTACTTCAAGGGGAGCTTTCTATGTTGGCAACAATCTTTTTCCTTGGCATAGTAAAAAGAAAATTTTTGTTTCTCCACCAACTGCAGAGGCAGAATATGTGGCAGCTGGAAGTTGTTGCACACAAGTTCTATGGATGAAACAAATGTTGGATAGTTATACCCTTCACCAACCTTTCTTTTTTAATTACTGTGATAACATGAGTGTCATAGATATCACCAAAACCCGTGTGTAACACTCAAGGACCTATATAGGTTGGGGATTCTAATATGGAGGAGAAGCCATGTATCTCGTTGGAATTTCTCAGAGTTTGGGTACTGTGGACGTAGTCGAGCAGAGATGGATTTTGAATGCTTGGTTGAATGACCAGAGGAAGTTGGATGGCTATGCTCTTATTCTCAGGAATGCTGTTTTCTTCTAAAATCAGTGGCTTGTTTGCCGTTCCCTGGAATCTGATGTGGTATTTGACAAGACCTGACCCAAATTCCACTTTGGAATCTGAACCAAACCCTGTGCGTGTTCGACACCTGGCGGGTACTGGGCACACTTGACTAAATTGCCCTTCTAACAAAACCGAAGTTAACCTCAAGTTTGACTTCTGCCGAAAATTTAGCAGAGCCTCCCCTATAAATAATCGTTTCCCAAAATTTTTCCACCTGTACAAAATGCAATTATAATCCCAATCGTACAACATGCATCAAGTTTACATTCAAGCAATCTAACAACAAAACTATACGGCGTTAGGCCTTATAGAAATCCTAGGGCAATTTCAGAACAATACTAATTAGTTTAATTTACAGGAATAGTTCGATTACAAAAGAAATCCTACATAGTGGACAGGATGAGTGAAGAGTGGTGACTGTCCTGTGGTGGCGCTCCGGTACATGACTACTACCTAGGGGCGCAAAACCTTTAAAAATGTGAGTGAACAAAAATAAAGTTTGGTAAAATAGAATATTAACATACTAGCCCCACTATTAAAACATTTAGAAAATTCCATTATCTCAATGTGCTATATTCGTAATAAAATTCAAGCATGCATATCTACATACATATAACTAATCAAGCATTCAAACAAATCGTCGAAAACGTTTGAAAGCATTGTAAAATATTAATTCATTTCCACCTAGGTGTACCCAACATATATCCGTCAATTCCATAATCTTTATATTCATTTCCCACATTATACCGTCAATTCCTTGTGTCACATAATGCGACACATCCTCGTAGGCCTCGGAAACACAAAGTCACCCGAGCCGCATTCTTCGCAAGACTCAGGGGACACTTGGTCAACCTGAGCCGCATCCTCACTCCTCACGGTTTGGATATCCCTAAGACTCGTGGGGCAACTGTCAAACGCGCACGGACTCAACCGAAGGCACTTACGATGTCTGTGGACATCATTATAACCGGAAGCAACAAATTATCCGAAGGCAACATTTTGGGTACCTATAGTGGTTTAAAAAAACATTTCCTGGAAAATTATAATTTTATTTCTCAATAAATTCTTTAATCCTGTTATCACTTCCTTTCCTACTTTCCAAGTCATTTACACTTTAAACATAAACAAAATTTAATAAAAATATTTGAATTCAAATATTTATACTTGGAAAGTAAAAGTCATACTAATCCATTCATGATCATTTAATAAAACTTTAATTGCATAAAATTCATTTAGAAAACAAAAGTCCACTCACTTAGCGTCCGAGCTAGCATGACCCTTCGAGGGTCCTTCCTGCGGGTTCAACGAACTCGAGTACCTATTTAAGCAATTAAAAACATTTCATTGATAAAATAGCTCGACCACAGTTATTTAATCATAACCCTGACCTTCGGCCTCAAAAGTGCGTGTACATAACTTACGAAGGTTCCTAGGCCCATTTCAACATTTCTGACAGGTGGAATGGTCTGAAAAGACCCGAGATTAAATAAGAGATTAAATTCCCATATTGGTCAATCTGATACCCCGTGGGGTCCAAGACCTCCGATTACCAATCCGAGAGTTCCTATAGGTTCAACACACTTTATTAAATATGCCCTGCTAGTTTGGTCCGAATTGAACGGTCGGATTGCTCACGATCGCAGGATCAGACAGTTATCGTTTAACTTAAACTTTGAAATATTGAATCGGAGTATCCAGGACTCCGATTCACGATCTGCGAATTTTTACATGATTCTAGAAATGCCTAGATTAACATATCCGAATATGAAGTTGATCCAACGATCCGAACATATCGAGAATGAGATATCCGATCAACGATCAAACGGTAACCAATTTGGAATCCGAGCATACTGTCGTGTTCGGGACGACATGAGGATTATTTTAGGACTCAAGGACTGGCCAAAATTTGGATGATCAGAAAATCTCCAAATCGCCGGTCAAGACTTATACCTACATGATCAGCACCTAGAGTGGAGCAACTTTTGTTCTTGGACCTACCCCAAAAAGTTGATGGAAGTGGCCGGAATCGTAGGCCGCAAATCGGCCAACATTCAATGGCTTAATTGAATTGCAAAACGCAGAAATCATTCCAAAATAATCCAACCAACAGCTAGAACACATTGAAAGGATAGAAAAGCATACCAAATTCGCAAAAATTGGTTGTCGGATAGAACACATTGAATTGCTTTAATTGATTGGTGGATTTCAACGAGTAGTTTGACGGATGAAGGGAGACATGGAACTTACTTGGGATGATAAGGAGGTTTGTGGGCACTATCAGGTTTGTTTTTGCTAAAATGTGAGAAAATAATTTAGACCACTAACTAAGGAATAGGGTTGCATAGTGGCCTCTAGCAAAAAGCACCATAATCAGTATGCTTTGCTCTCAAACCACATCAGTAAAAATCGTGTGAGTTGAGCAATAAAGAAGACAATTATGCTTCGTTGCAATTTAACTAAACAAAAGATTATATGAATTCAGTGTTTTATTCTACTAAACCAGAATGTATATGGGGAAAAAAAAAAAAACCTATTTGAGGTGTTGTGTCTTTAACCCATACGATTGGTTCATGATGCATATTTGTGCTAGAAAGTTATCAAACATTGAGGCATACGGTGGTTCATTATGAATAAAAAGTTTACATGCGCTGTACAGATTGAGCATTAGGAAATTCTTTATTTGTTCCCAAATTATATGCTCATTGTTACTCCAGTCAATGTTTTTATTACTAACTCACTCTTTTATTTGGTTCAGTTAATGTTGAAACGAACGATAATGGGCACTGGAACATCAGCGAGTGAATCAGAGGACACTAACCAGGCAGTCAGTTTTTTTTGTCCTATTGGTGTTTTTTTTTTAATATTTATATATTTTAGCAAGAAATATGTATTGGGACAATATGGGTTTGTTTCTGGGTCTCCTCAGGCTGGTCATCCAGATTAGTTGTACAAAAGGGTCAGTGATAGGAAATGTAACTTATCAAACAGTATATTATTGTTTGATAAGCTAACTGAAAATAGAAATGATCATCAAGAACTCAACTGAAATAGAAGAAAGAGTTAAAGGAATATCTTGTCAAATTTGGAGAATTTTGTGGAATGTGAGACCTTATTCCTTATGAGGTGTTTGCTAGAAGAAGAAAAATAATAAAGTAAAAACTGTGTTTATCCCGGGGTTTTGCCCTACGTGGTTTCTCCAGGAAGATTTTAATGAGACCGTCGTTAACATGCTAGTTCTTATCATGTAATGTTCCTATGAATTTAATGAAATACCATCTTTTCTCAAAAAAACTAATTGCGAGACTCTGTCTGTTGATGAAATTAGGGTTGAGGTCCCTCATTTCAAAAGAACTGGTCCCAAAATGGCATTCAAAACATACTTTACTTTTGATTTTTTCTTTTTAGTACTGAGCTGCTTTGCTTTGTAAGTTCTTCCAACTTTTGTTATAGTGAAGAGTTTTATTAGTTTATCACTCGTATTGATAAAGTATTTATTCGTGTATCAACACCAATAATATGTTGTTTCTTCTGTAGATCAAACACTAACGAACAAATTTAGTTGCATTTTAAGAAGATATTTCAATACTTTTATACAAACGATATTATTCTACTTTAATCTAATCTAAACTACGGGAAGGGAGATTCGAACTCAGAGTATGAAGCACATCAACTCTAGCCAACTTGGCTAAGCTCACGTCTGCAAGAAGATATTTCAATTTAAGAAGTCTAATATAATGTTGAAGTAATCAGACATGGTAACCACTATTATTGGAAACAGAATTATTATAACTTTTAGCTGTACATGAGGTGCATCATAGTCACATAATGTTTAAATTCTTTTATTGTAATTTTTCATTTCCATAAGGCCACTTGCATTGGGAGGAAGGATCATTACTCTTGTTGTCCCAGTTGTGGTGGCTCTCATTGCTGTTGTGGTTCCATTCCATTCATCTGTTGAAAAGCAAGCCATGAGAGAAAAACTAAGACAAAGAGGAATAAAAAAAGCCAAGACTACACAACTGAATGTGTTATATATGAAAATGTAATTTTGTAATTTTGTAATTTGATTGATGAATTCCTAATAGAAAAAATTTTATTGACAACTGAATAGTACCTAAATCTTGGGTCAAGCTCTTCCAAATCTCCCTCATACACCAGACGAGCCGCAGACTGCTTCACTATTACTCCATGGCCAACTCTGGCCGTAATTGAAAATGTAATCTGACCAAATATACCTTGCCACCCCTCTGTGCCAGAAGGCAATTCAATCTGATCGCTGATACCCTTCCACAACTGAGGAAAGTGACGAGGAAAAAAGACTACCCAAAGGTGATCAGACACAGCTTGCCCCGACTCTGCATTAAGAACCGCAAATGGACGCCTACGTGCCGTCATCTCCTTTCCATTGATGTCCACTTTGCAAGTAATAATATGTGTATAATTGTAATCAAAACTAGGATAATCAAGAGCAGGGTCGCAATTAGGTGATCGTTCCTGGATTGCAAAAACAAGGCACACCGCGAATCCCATCCATTTTTCAGTAAACCAACCTGGACGTAGCTCCACGCTTAATGGATACTCCACACTTTGAGGATTGAACCACTCTTTCTGGTATATATATTCAGCAGATTTATGATTGAACCACTCGGGAATTTCATTTCCAGGAACAACAAATTGAATAATAGGGACTTCCTGCATCATAAAAAAAACGTCGTCAAAACACTTAAGAAGACAACATATTATTGTGTGTATGAGATAGAGAGCGAGAGAGAGACCCCATCATATTGTTCCAGTAATGTAAATACCAAACTCCTGAAATCGTGCGTCTCCGCAAATTTGAAGCAGTTGATACATTGTGTCGACCGTAGCCACTGGAACTTTTCTGTGGAACCTCTGGCAATTCTTTCTAATGAAATACAGTTATTAACAACTGCTATTACTCTTTGTGGAACCTCTGGCAATTCTTGAAGCCTCTCACAATACTCCAAGTTAAGAAATTGAAGTCTAGAAAGTAGAGAGATGCCGTTGGGTAGGCTAACAAACTGGTTTCTACTAAGATCTAGGTCGGTTAATGAGGACAAGCAGCTAAGGTCATTAGGGACTACCAAGAGATTGCAATCACTTAGAGTAAGTTTTTTTAAGGAAACCAAACCGGATAGAGAAGGCAGCAACAAAGGCGTGGGAACGCGACTTCTTATTAGAAATCGCTGAAAAAGGGAGAGAAATAGCTGAAAAAGGGAGAGCAAATTCCAAAATTTAGGTGATGGTCCTTTACATCCACGAAAGTTTAATACTGTGAGGCTTTTCAACCGAACAATGGAGGAAGACAGTTCTCTTACGGAAGTTCCACTCACATCAAGCTCCTCCAGACACTCTGCATTGCCCAACTCATTGGGCAACTTGTCGAGCTTTGAGCAGCCAGAAAGATTAAGAACTTTGACAGATTTTAAGCCATACACACTTCTTGGAAGATGCACAAGACTTTTGCAATCCTTCAAGTTTATCTGAGTAATTCTTTCAAGCATTCCAAGGGATGGGTCAACCTTATACAATCGTATACAACCTTCCAGAATCAGATACTCAAGATTTGGAAAGCCTCTAAAGTCTGGGGTGTTGACAAGATTTAAAGAGTGGCTGAGCTTAAAGATTTTCAAATTGTATAAAAGCTGTCAAAAAAACACAGCAAAAAAAATTAGCTTCAAATTCTGTGAAAGGCTGTCCAAAAAGATAAAGCAGTAATAACATACCTTAACACCCGTCCAAAAAGATTCAATGTGACTATGGCACATGTTAAGTTCTAGTAGGTTCTCTGGGTTGAAATGTAATGGGAAATATTTTGAAGGATACCCATCCCATTCAAGACTTCGTAAATTATCGGAGAGATATTCAAGATCATTAGAGAGGTTCACATTAGCAAGATTGAGAAGTCTCAGTTTCTTCATCCTTGAAAAGCATTTAGCATCCGCGTGCACCACTGGCCCAGTTTTGTCCATGGTTATACTTTCTACTGCGTCTGTTCCCTATCAAACATGCACGGATAAAGAATAGTGAAGCTCATATAACTAACATATGAAAAGAACTGAACTCATTCGTACTCATTCGTAAACTAAGAGTCCCCTTACTGTATTTTTGCTCAAGACATGCTTGCCCTCTTCATGGCGCCACAACCTGCTGCGATTTCCTGGCTCATCAAGACACTCTCGATTGACTAATTCACGACCCATCTCTTGGAGCAACTGATGCATCCATAGAGTGCCATATGAATTAGTTAACAGAGATTTCTCAATGAGGACATCTATTCCAATACATGCACAAAAGCCACAACTGTCTAGGATTTCTATAACTCGATCTTCTTTCTCCCCGTTAAAGAAACACGCAATGTCTAGGAAAATTTTCTTCTCCCTGTCATCTAGATCATCATAACTTATTTGAAGTGTCCCCAAAACTGTGTTACAAAGATCTCTTAGTTTACCCAACGCACTGTTCCAAGCACTTACATGTCTTCCACGCAAAAAACTCCCCAAAACTTTAAGAGCTAGTGGAAGACCATCGGCATAACTCACAACACAGCTAGACAAATCAATATAGTTTTTTTCAGGGTGGTCTTTTCCAAAGGCTTTCCAACTAAAAAGCTTAAGAGCGTCATCATGATTTAGACGTTTGACCTGAAATCTTCTCTCCACTTCATGTTCAATTAACAAATGCTCATTTCTAGTTGTAATAAGAACTCTACTCCCAGAACCAAACCACTCTTGCTTTCCAGCCAAATAATCTAAATGGTCTGAGTTGGTCACATCATCGAGAATGAGAAGAACCTTTTTGTGACGAAGTAATCTTCTAATCATTGTCGATCCTTCATGAACATCAAATATGTCAATCGTTTTCATCGATATCCATGAAAGAATTTCTCTTTGTTGGGATATTAGACCACCTTTTTGAACATTATCACTGACATTCTCAAGAAATATGCTGAATTCAAATTCAGGAGAGATTCTTTCGCGAACAACTCTGGCAATAGTTGTTTTACCTATCCCACCCATACCCCATATCCCTATAAAGCGAACATCATCGACCCCTGCACCTAACAATAAATCAATTGAGTTCATACTTGAGTCTAATCCAACTGAGTTCTCCACAAAAGTAAACGATGTAGAACGTAATCTTTTCCATATCACATCGATTATATCTTTGATGAGCAAGGTTTCGTACCTATAACATATTAACATCAATATCAGTCATGTTAATTGTGAGGACATAAAGAATCAACATGCAGATACGTTTTCCCTAGATTTTATACAAATACTCTTGATCACTGAAAAGAAAGGTTGTCAAACCATATATAAAAAGGTTTTTATCACAAATAGTCCCTAAAGTTTGCGAAATTATCACCTTTAATCCTTTATGTTTTTTTCTGACATTATTGGTCTTTTATGTTTGCAGATCACACATCAATTTGGTGCTGCTGTTAAGTTCCGTAAAAATTTCTGTTCAATTGATGACATGGCATGTATGTGGTGCCCACAAATCCAATGAGATAATTCCACGTGAATCTAAATAAAAATTATTATAAATAAAAAATTTCACATTTAAAATCTAAAAATAAATAAAAATTTAAGTTGCAAAGCCCCTTGTCTCTCTCCCCTTCCCTCCCCCCCGGCGTCTCTCTCTCTCTCCCTCCCTCCCTCCCCCGCTGTCGCTCTCTCTCCACCAAAATCCATCTCAATAAATTAAAATCCCACATACCCCCCTCATCCTCTCCTGAAGTAGTTTGTAATCCAACAAAACACTCCCATTCCCCTCCTCCTCTGTGTCTCTCTCTCTCTGCCTAAAACCGTTGAAACAATCGCAACCCAAATGAGATTTAAATACAAAAATTAAAACCCATCGGAAAATTTTATCTTTTCTTGAAAATTTTGACACTGCTAGAAGCAGTCCACAGAGGAAAAAAAGAAAGAAAAGGTGGGGTTGGGCGTAGGTTGCGGGTGGAGATGGGGGCGATTGGGTTGTGGGCAAGAAAAAAACAGAGTTACACGGAGAGCACAGCGAGGAGAGAGGGAGAGGAGAGAGGGAGAGAGAGAGCTACAACTTTTTTTTTAGATTTTAAATGTGAAACTATTTTTTTTAAAAAAATTTATGTATTTAGATCTACATGGCATTATCTCATTAGATATGTGGGCAACATATACATGCCACGTTATCAATTTAATAGTAATTTTGACGGAACTTAACGACAGAGACCAAATTGATGTATGAGATAAGAACCAATAATATATAAAAAACACATAAAAAAATCAAAAGTCCGCAAACCTTAATGACCATTTGTAATAAAAACTCTATATAAAAATAATCTTGGCTTAAGGTCGATAAAGCAATAGGTATATTATTCATTGCATGCGCCCAAATCCAATTATGCAACAGCCAAGTTGGCCTAACATTATCCAAAATAAGAGCGCAAAAGAAAATCACCAAACTAGTCATACTGATTTGTATGTGATAAATTTTAGTTTTAAAAAGGAGATATTTAGTCATATACTTATTCGTAACACTAATAATATAGATAAACCCTACAATATTTAATTTCTATAAATAAACTATTAAAAAAATCTCAAAAAATGACAGCTGGCCCTATTGAATTTGATTTTGCTTAATAAATTACTTTGATGCTTTTGAATGTTTTGGGTTTTTTTATGAGATTTTGGGGTTGAGTTTGTTTTAAGAAATCAATAACAGTTTTGTAATTTAAAAGAAGTTAAAACCCTTTTTGTTATGTTGTAAATGAACTTTAGGTGTGTTTCTAAAGTCCATTTCATATAGAGTTTTTTAATAATTTGGGCTCCTATATTGGGTGTAATAGTGAATCTCCCTTTTAAAAAAATCTTGTTTAAAAAGTTGTTTGGTTAATAACTTCAGTTTTATGTGAAACTTATAAATTGAAAAAATAAAATTGTTCAAATGGTGAATTAGATATCATAGAATTAAAGTGCATGTTACAAAGACTTCATATTATTTTTCACTGAAAATTTTGAAGTTAGGATTTTTTTTTCTTAATTTTTTATTGGAGGTCCTCAGGCTTGGATGTTTGGAGCTGAATGCAAGAGTCGATGGGTCGGATCCAATTCAGGAGGTCCCAAATATCAAGTATTAGTAATTGCAATGCATGTGTGGTGATGTAAAATTGGTGGATTAAAAATGAGGATTAAAAAAAAATTAAAATTAAAATTAAAAACACTTTCGAGTTTAAGGAAAAAAAAAATAAGGGTACATAATTCTGAAAACTAGATTTCACTTTTTTGAAACAGAAAATGAAATCTGTTTCCAAACATATTTTCAGTTTTCAATAAATCTGAAAATTAAATGGGTATCACACAACCCTTTGTAGCTAATGAATCTGGCATAAAAAAAACATCCCAAATCCTAACCCTTCACTAATTTCATCCCTTGGCTACAAACCCTAAACTTAATTTAATCTTGATCTTCCACTTAATTTAATTGATATCTCAACCATTTGTCTAATTAAACTCTGTGTGTATCTGAAGAACATTAAACAATTGTCCTCGAATTTAAATTTTTGCGATAAAATTTATAGTAATGCTATTTAGACACTTTTTTTTTTCTGCCAAAGTTATGAAGGGAGAGAGGGGAAACTCACACATGAGGGTACCGGCTTAATGCTGTTTGGAATTTTTTTCTTTTTATGCCAAAGTTAGGAAGGGGAAAGGGGTAAACTCACACACATATGTGTACAATGGTGGCTTGAATCCATAACCATTTGGGAGCACACCAAAGACTTTGGATAATCCAACTAACATCTCATTGGCATCTTATTTGGACACTCTAAATATATTGACCATATTTAGTTGACCACATTATGTGGCAGCTAATGGTTTTGTGCCATGTCAATTAAAATTGACACATATGTTAATATCTTTTATTACTTTTGGTCTTTTAATTGTGAAAAATAATTACTAACGTTTTGTTTCTTTCTTATAATAATAATTTCATTAAAAAAACAGTTAATTATTGTTATACTCATAGACACGGTGTCAAGTCTTCGAGAAAGGTGGAGTAACTAATATGTATTTTTTGTTGTCTAAGACATTTTTCATAATTAATATGTATTTGTAATCTTCCTGTGCTTTATATTTTTAGTTCTAATTACTAAAACAAATGGAAAAGAAAAAGGCAGAGGCGGAGTTAACTACTACATCGTAAGTGGGTTTTGAATTTTGAATTTTGTTTTAATTTCTTTATTTAAATGATAAGTATTTTACCATTTTACCCTTAGAATGTTAAATAGTTATTTTGGATTTTTGAATGTTTTACCATTATTCTATGCTTATGCCTTTATATATACTAAGCCCCCTTGCGTATGTTTTTAATTTTTAATTTTATTTTAGAATTAAAAAAGATAATGGGTATTTCTATTCCATAAAAATAGGATCTATTATCTGATTTTTCTTTTAATTATAATTTTTTTGATATGAAAAAGTGTGCATTTACCATATTATCCTCATTTAATTAATAATTTCAATTCTTAAGGTTTGCATTAACTAATGGCATTTTCTGGTATTTTGAATGTTTCACCATTTTTTTCCTTTTGCTTTATATATATAGATATAACAACATATAACAACATGGCTACTCTTTTTAAACTTTTTAAGAAACATTCCTTGGGAAAATAATAAAAGTGAATGTATACCAGTCCTTAGCCTTCCACCCAGAGAAATCTGCCACTTTCGCCAATGCATCTCTCCACTCTTGCACCTTCGTTTTGTCATCTGAACTAAATCTTTCTTCTAGTTGTGTAAAGGCTTTCTCAAAACACCCAGTTTGTTTTCGTACATGAGATGGATCAACATAATAGAAAATTGGTAGCACTGCTTCTCTTGCTTCCATAAATTTAAGAATGTGTAGAAGTTCATCCAAGCACCATGTTGAGGATGCATAATTTTGTGAGAGGACAATAAGTGCAAACTTTGATCCTTCAATTGCAGCAATCAGTTCTCCAGAAATAGATTTTCCCTTCGAAATTTTAGGCTCATCCCTGAAAGTTATGATTCCTTGAGCTCTCAATGTTTCATATAAGTGGTCTGTAAAGCCCTTCTGAGTGTCATCACCTCTAAAACTGAGAAAGACATCATATTTCCATTGAGGTGTTGTAGATGGAGAAGATGAAGATGTTCTTCGTGTGTACATCACCACTGGAACGAACTTAATTACTTAGCTATGGCAATTTACTGAAGATTGTGACCAAATCCAGTACGAGTAATCTCAAAAGTTTTGATCATTCAACAAATCCTTTTTTAACTGCATAAAATATTTAAAATGTTAAAATTAATGCACACTTATGTCCTGAATAATATAAAAAAATCTAGAATAATGGAGAATGAGCAAACCAACTTATGTCTTGAATATCAAAGTATGCTTTAGTATAAAATAATCAAAATGCTGTAATATAATAATAAACTGACCAACTAAGGTATGTTGGTTGGAACTCTCCCATATACTGGCAGAGGCGGCGTTGAGCAGGAGCAAGGTGAGCAACAGATCAGGGTCTCACTTTGATGAGGGCCCCACAATTAATATTAATTTATATTTAAGATACTGGTGTCGCCTATAGCTTAATAATAAAATTATTAGTTTAGTAAAATTAATATTGACTTTTTACTTTTGAGACAGACTTACAAAAGACAAAGTGGGCCCCATATTTTATTATATGAGATGCATTCGATTGTTTTAGCTTTTCATATATTAATAATAATAATGTTAGTTTTTCTATTACTATTTAATAATAATTAGTAATTTAATTATCACAAAATTTTGATTATAGAGTTTGACCTATTTTATAATTTTTTGTTCAAAACTTTATTTTAGGAGGCTCTTTTGTTGTTTTGGCACAGAGCTCCTAAAATTTCAGAACCACCACTGTATATAGGCTTGTTGCCTTGACAAAAATGTAAGCTGAAAACTACCAGCTGTCTTATATCCCACTAAGTCCTATATCTAAAGCTTTGTACATTTCCTTCTCCATTCAAGTAAAACTTTACTCTTTCAAAAGTTTTCTATTCCAAGTCAAACTATTGTCCTAATCACTAAACCAACCATTTCCTAAACCTCTTCTCCCATAGACTTACAATGGTATCAGAGCTTGTTCCAATCAACCTTGGGCGTCGGTTCATTCTAGTCCTCCATAATTCTACTACTAGCTATAACTCTGTCCCTCTTCCTATTTTCACTAGAGAAAACTATGACTTCTGGAATATTAAAATGAAGATCTATTTTACGTCTCAAGAAAATTCAACCGTGCAACAGTTGAGGAAACTAAAGAAGGATCAACAAAAGGCGCAAATGCCTTATTTTTATTTCAACAAGCCTTGCATGATACGATCTTTCCAAGGATCATGGGAGCCACAACTACAAAGAAAACATGGAATACCTTGAAGGAGGAATTTCAAGGCAATGTCAAGGTACATGCGGTTAAACTACAAACTTTAAGAAGAGATTTTGAAAACATTAAAATGAAGGATTCTGAGACTACACAAGACTATTTTGCTAAAGTGAAAGAAATAGTCAATCAATTGAGAGCCTATGGAGCAAAATATTAATGATTCAAGAATTGTTGAAAAAATACTTATCTGTCTTCCTAACAAGTATGATCCTTTAGCTATTGCCATTGAACAGACAAAAGATTTAACTAGTCTGTTAGTGACATAAATATGGGCTCTCTTGAAGTATATGAGAAAAGATTGAGTAGGCGAAATGAAAATTCAGTTGAAAGCGCCTTTTATTCAAAACTAAACTTAAGGTCTCAGAAATCTTAAGAAGGGGAAATGAGATGCGGAGAAAATTCTAGAGACCCAATAAGAATTGGGGAAATAAAAAAAATGGAGAGGATAAACTATCCATCCTAGGGGGTGCGTAAAAATACAAACCACCTAAAAAAATATTGTTGATTCCATGGAAAGCCCAAATGTTGAAACCAAAATGCTTGTTTGACTAAGCTTTGAATTAACTATCCTCCCTAGGGGTACTAACTCACCCAATTAATATATATATTTTTTTAATCTTTAAATTGAGAACCAAACTTGTTTGGTTGAGCTTGAATGAATTTCAACAATGAGCGAACATGCAAACTTGGGTGTTCGAAATTCCAAGTAAAAAAGAGCACCTCACACAAATTATTGACTTGTGTTTCTCACCAACAATCACCAAATAGATTCAAAGCAAAAAACCACATGCCCTTGCCCAATCTGGGTTTATTAGCCCAACATGAGAGATAGCGGTGCTCCGGCAATGGTGATACACAGTATAAAACCTAGGAATATTAACAGAGTAAAGAGAGAATCGCGAGTCTTATTGTTTTAGTGATGTGGACAAAAAGTACAAGTGTTGTTTTAAATCAGGTGTTGTATCAAGCAGCTGTTGGATGCATCTAAAGGTTGAAATTAGACGTTCGAAATTGAACAAAAATCCAGATGACCAGATGTGAGAAAGATTAGAGGTTCCAAGGGCTCAAGATTAGAGGTTCCGTAGAGGATTTTAGATGTTCACTCCGTTTGTCCCTTAATGCATCTGCCCCATCAAAAAGTGTGTTAAATGGCTGATGTTGCATACATATGGGGCTCACATATCCAATAATATCACGTCACATGGATTAAAGAAAAAAATTATTTATTAAATAATTTAAAATTTGTAAACAATAAAAAATTTAAGAAAAAACCACCAAGTTCAACAATTTTTTATGAAGAATTGCATGATATATCTGAACAGATCGTTACGCCTTTTGTGTGGGTCAAAACTTTCACGACAAGAATTTTCGCTGCCTTAGGACCCTTATAGTTATAGGAGCCATTTATTACCGCAAAAGCTAAGGCTCATCCGTCAGTCTAATTGTCAAGTCGATCTTTGGTTTTGAAATACTACCTGATCGATGGACTTATTTTTTGCTTAATATTAGATCGATGTCATCACGTGAATCGAAATACGTACAACGATTAAGAATGTTTTTAAAAACAAAACTCTAGCTAGCAAGCTAGGTATAGCAGGAGAGAGATGAAATATTGCTCGGATAACCGATAGCAGCTGCAGCAAACAATTAAAGTACATTTTCTGCATTGTATTTGAACAACAGAAAAAAGTTCTAGATGATGTTTAAAAAAGAAGAGAGGAGATTTACCCGATTGTAGCCGAGATTAGAGAGTTGATGAGGTACTTTAATCATCTGGGTTTGAGTCTAGTCACTTAATCAGGCTCAATACAAGCAAAGCTAGCCACTACTGACTTGAGTGCTGCTGTGACCAGTCACCAGTCCATCGGTCGAAAGGGTTGCTGCTGAGGAAACTGAGTCTCCTCATCTGTTTGAGGTTTGTATTTATAGGCTTTTTCTGTGGTCCTAATTTCTTAGTCTTTTTCTTAATGGGAAAGCGTTGAAAATGGGTCTGGTAGGTTTGTCGTTTAACCATGCAAAAAAAAATATCTCATGTCAATATCGCGTTATTATTTTTGAATAAAAAAAAAAAAGCCACCTTATTATTTTTTACTAAAACTCTGAAGCGGAAGGCCTCCTTAGGGTGACCTCGTACTGGGTGGATGGAGATGATGGGAGTCGATCGGTTGAAAGGCATGCTGAGAAAACTGGGTTGAATCCTATCCCCATATGAGAGGCTCCTAATTTCTTTGAGCTAGTTTTAGGTTTTTCTTTACCCTGTGATCCTAATTGTTTGTGTTTTTTTTTTTTGGTCGAAGATTCATGTACGCTTTTCAATACAGAGTTTCTACCCCTAACTTCAGGGACCATACACAAAGACAAACACACAGAGCATAATCATCAGGTCTCTTAAGAGATGTTCGCATCAGAATATGATGGTTTCCAAAACTATACTCGTCAATCAAAATAAAATCTTCATAGCATGTGTTGCAGCTGTGTACCAATGAAAAATAAAATCAGGCTCAATACAAGCAAAGCTAGCCACCACTACTGACTTGAGTGTTGCTGTGACCAGTCACCTGTCCATCGGTTAAAAGGGTTGCTGCTGAGGAAACTGAGTCTCCTCATCTGTTTGAGGTTTGAATTTATAGGCTTTTTTTTGTGGTCCTAATTTCTTAGTCTTTTTCTTAATGGGAAAGCGTTGAAAATGGGTCTAGTAGGTTTGTCGTTTAACCATGCAAAAAAAATATCTCATGTGAATACCGCGTTATTATTTTTGAATTAAAAAAAAAAAAAAAAAGCAACCTTATGATTTTTTACTTTGAAAAAAAAAAAAGCATCTTATTATTTTTTACTAAAAAAAATGTTGGCTTATTATTTTTTACTAAAACTCTAATGCTGAAGGCCTCGTACCTAGTGGATGGAGACGATGGGAGATGGGCGGAGCTAGGTAGAGGGCTACCATGGGCTCTAGCCCATGTAGCCTTTTTATAAAATTAAAATATATTACATATATTTTTATGTTATTCATCTTATTAAAAAAGCAACCTTATGATTTTTTACTACCACCAAAAAAAAAAAAAAAAAAAAAAAGCACCTTATTATTTGTTACTAAAAAAAATGTTGGCTCATTATTTTTTAGTAAAACTCTGATGCCGAAGGCCTCCTTGGGGTGACCTCGTACTGGGTGGATGGAGCCGATAGGAGTCGATCGGTTGAAAGGCATACTGAGAAAACTGGGTTGAATCCTATCCCCATATGAGAGGCTTCTAATTTCTTTGAGTTAGTTTTAGGTTTTTCTTTATCCTGTGATCCTAATTGTTTGTGTTTTTTTTTTTTTTGGTCGAAGATTCACGTACGCTTATCAATACAGAGTTTCTACCCCTAACTTCAGGGACCATACACAAAGACAAACACACATAGCAAAATCATCAGGTCGTTTAAGAGACGTTCGCATCAGAATATGATGGTTTCCAAAACTGTACTAGTCAATCAAAATAAAATCTTCACGGCATGTACGTTGTAGCTGTGTACCAATGAAAAATTTACGCGTTGATAAAGATGGGTGAACCAAACGAATTTACTCCCTGGATATACGTGGGAATGGGACATGTTACCTCCGTTTCATGTCATGCAGCTGGCAGAGGACCCTTTCCTTTCCATGGATGGTCCAGCATGGGCCACTCTTGGGTTAACAAGAATTATGTATATATATGAGGGACAGGGGCGTTTCTACACAGGGGAAGGCTGGTCAGCTGCCCAGCCCAAATTTTTTCAAAAAACATATAGTGTGCCAGCCCAAATTTTTCCAAAAAAAAATATTGAATGTGCAGCTTTTTTCTTCTTTTGTTTAATTCGTCTACTTCCTGATTGTAGATGGCGAAGAACTCCACTCGATGAAGACCGCATAGGTGGAAATAAGAAATTAATCAAACTGCTTGAAGTTGCTAGAGCTTCGCAGTTGTCAGAGTTCTGATCAATATCATCAAGAAACTAGCTAAGCATTTCTTTTATCAATGTGTATTATCGGTTGTTTATACCGTATATTAACGACCAATGACCACCTGACACGTGGACGGAAACGACAGCTTGACATCACAGGCCCTTCGGCATGTCCCCTACCGAATCCTACACTTCCTGACGCTTTTGACCTAGGACACGCGTCATGCTCTAGACCAGCTCCCACAGTCCCACATCGGAAATATGAACATAATGCACGCCTCCCCAGGCCTATATAAGGAGACCCCTATTCCCAAAAGGAGGGGACAGAACGATCAACGGTACGCTATCGCTTGATCTGTAATCTGGCATTTACTAAATCCGTACTTACTTAAGCATCGGAGAGCCTTCGGCCGGTACCGCACCGGTACCCCAAGGTCTTACCGAACGTTCCCTTTTTGCAGGAACTTGATCTTCCGAAGACTAACTCCCTTCCGAAGACACAATATCACTAAGTTGGGCGAACCACGTGTCAAACCACTTTTTCGCATCAACAGTTTGGCGCCGTCTGTGGGAAACGAAAAACAATTAACCCACTATCCCCTAAACACATGGGGACCACTTCAATACCCACTTTTCTATCGGAGGACGGGGCACCGTTCGGAAGGCAAGCTGGGGCTAGCCCAGCGCTACCCCCATGCACTCCCTACGGAAACGCCCCATCAACCCAAACAACCGCCGAGGCCGAGCTAGTAGCCCAAATCGCATCCCTGCGAAAGGACATGGCTAGGCTTCAGGAGCACAACCACCACCTTTCGTCCAAAGTGGACGAAACCCAACGGCAGCTGCACCAGCAGCAACCGCAGAACATCCAGACGACTCACTCTTCCGAAAGCTTGGGAACCCCTCATAGGAGGAGGCACCGAAGGGCAGCAAGGGCAACGCCCGCGCCCTCCAAACAACTGGTGGTGCCGACACCTAGGGACCAACCGCACATACCGAAGAAGGTCTACTCTGATTGCCGACACCGGCTTAACGATCGGGAGGCAGAGAGACAGAGATCCCTTATCAGGATTAGCGCTCGACTATGGGAATCCCGGATGAACGCCGGGGGAAGTAAGTCACCCATTCGGAAGGTCCAAGGATTGAACTCCACGGAGTCTGCATCCGAATATATCCCTTCCGATGCGCAAACGTCCACCTACCGTTCGGTATCAACTCAATACTTGGGGGATAACTCCGTGAGCCCGCGAAGGCGCTTAGAAGACTATGATGCCGAAGGAATCCCAAGCCGAGACCCTGTTGTCCGACTCCTTTTTCAGAAGGTCCAGAAAATGGAAAACGACAAGGCTCGCTCCCAGGAACCTGAGTGGGGAAAGCTTCGGCCCGGGCCGTTCACGGGACGCATCCGTCGCTCTCGGCAGGATCGGGAAGTACAACCACTGCGCATACCGTTCTATACTGGAACCGAGGACCCCTTAACCCACCTTCATTCGTTTCAATCCGCCATCGGATGCAAGGGTCTGAGCGACGAGGGGCAGTGTCTGTTATTCCCGTCTTCACTTACCGAGGCAGCCCTGAATTGGTTCTACCGTTTGGAGCCGGAAACGGTAGATTCTTTTGACGAGCTGAAGCAGATTTTCCTCAATCACTTCATGATCCAAACGGACCGTCTTTACTCTGCCGATGATCTGTACACAATTCGGCAGAGGGAGGACGAGCCATTGAGGGAGTACGCGGCGCGTTTCAGTCACGAGTACTCAAGGTGTCCGGAAACAGATGATAGGGCAGCCTACGGCGCCTTCAAGAGTGGCCTTCGGTCCTCGCATTTCCGATACCTAGTACACAGCAGCAACTGGCGCACGTATGATGAGCTGATGAAGCAGGCGGCGGTGCACGCCAAGGCCGAGTACTTCAACTCAAAACCAAGCGCTTCGGCACGCCGAGAGGATGCCAAGCCAAGCGCTTACCCTGCGAAGGCGCCATCCTACGATAGGACCGACTCATATTCGGCGGGCCATAAGCGGAAAGATAACCGTGACGATCGGAGAGATCAGCCAAAGAAAGGGAAAGGTCGGTATGGTCACAACGACAACCGAGGACCCCTGCCCAACCGTGACCACGGCAACGAGGTCTTCACCCTGCTGAATACCACGTATGAAACCGTTCTGATGAACGAACAGGAGGCCATACCGAAGCCGAATGTTAGAAGACCCAATCGGCAAGACAACCGGGAGACCGGTAAATTCTGCCGATACCATCAGCACAACAGCCACAACACGGAAGATTGTATAAGTTTGAGAAAGATTGTGGAGCGGCTGATCCGAGAAGGGAAACTGGACCAGTATATCGCCCGGCCGCCAACGGCGCCGGTGCCGAACCCTCCTCGGCAGATAAACATGATCAGCACTATCAGCGGAGGACCTACCGTTGCGGGGACGAGCCACCGTTCGATGAAACAGTATGTGCGTGCCGCACAGTTCCCTCAGGTGCTCGGAATAGAGATGAATCGGTTCCAGGAAACACCAAAAGTTCGTTGGGAGCCGATCACATTTTGCCAAGAGGAAGAAGAGGGAATCCTCTATCCCCACGACGACCCAATGATCATCCGAGCTGAAATTGCCGATTACGATGTAGGGCGAGTGCTGATCGATACCGGGAGCTCCGTGAGCGTAATCTTTGCTGAAGCTTTCAGAGAGATGGGAATCAATGACAACCAAGTCGACCGGCAGTTGACACCTCTGTTAAGCTTCTCTGGAGACTTGGTCCAACCAATCGGTAGTGTCAGACTGCCAATTACATTTGGCACGGCGCCGAGAAAAACAACAACGTACGATCAGTTCCTCATCGTCGACTGCCCGACGGCATACAACGTTATCGTTGGCCGAACGGCACTGACGAGGATCAAGGCGCATCTTTCGCCCCACATGCTGTTGATGAAGTTCCCTACCCCGAACGGCACGGGGGCAATCCGGGGAAATCAATTCAGCGCGCGGACTTGCTACGCTACGGCGCTCAAGGCAACCTCGTTCATACTCCCCAACGAGACCATGACGGTGCAGGGTTTACCGAACGGTACTGGACCGGTTGACGACCCTAGAGATGAATCTCCCACCCCTCACACACAACCTGCCGAAGAATTGGAAACCATAACCTTGAGCGATGAACAGCCCGATCGACAGGTTAGAATCGGCACTAGACTCACTGCGAACCTCCGAACGCAATTCATAGACTTCTTGCGGCATCATTCGGAAGTTTTCGCATGGTCTTACGAGGACATGCCCGGCATCGCCCCGGACGTGATTAGCCATAAACTCACCATCTCCTCCGCTTATAAGCCCGTAAGGCAGAAGCGCCGATCATACGATGCCGAACGGTATGAGGCGATGCGCACGGAAGTCGAAAAACTTCAAACCATCGGTTTCATCCGGGAAGCAACGTATCCGGTATGGCTTGCCAACTCCGTCATGGTAAGAAAGTCCACGGGCGGGTGGCGGATGTGCCAAGACTATACCGACCTCAACAAGGCCTGCCCGAAGGACAGCTTTCCGTTACCACGGATAGACCAGCTCGTGGACGCCACTGCCGGCCACGAACTGCTGAGCTTTATGGATGCCTACTCCGGCTATAACCAGATATTCATGCACCCTCCCGACAGCGAACATACCGCATTCATAACGGACAAAGGGTTGTACTGTTATAATGTCATGCCGTTCGGTCTGAAGAACGCGGGGGCAACTTATCAAAGGCTCGTCAACAAAATCTTCGCCGGTTACATCGGCAACATCATGGAGGTTTATGTTGACGACATGTTGGTAAAAAGCAGAACTGCCGAAGATCACCTGCAGAACTTATCGATCATGTTCGGCATACTCAAAGACTACAGGATGAGGCTGAACCCGAAGAAATGCGCCTTCGGTGTATCTTCCGGGAAATTCCTCGGATTCATGATCAGTCAGAGGGGGATTGAGGCGAATCCCGAGAAAATAAAGGCAATCATCGATATGGAGAGGCCGAAGACGACGAAGGACATTCAGAGCCTTACCGGACGCGTGGCCGCCCTGACCCGTTTCATATCGAAGGCTACCGATAAATGTGTACCGTTCTTCAAAGCCTTGAAAGGGGGCAAACGGGATATCACATGGACTGCCGAATGCGATAACGCATTTCAAGCCCTGAAGAACTACATGAGCAAAGCCCCCCTTTTGTCAAAACCGCTGCCTGGGGAAATTCTCTACCTCTACCTCTCGGTATCCGGAACTGCCGTCAGCTCGGTACTAATTCGGAAACCAGAGAAGGCAGAATTACCAATCTTCTATGTCAGCAAGGCACTCCAGAGTGCGGAACTTCGGTATCCACCATTAGAGCAGCTGGCTCTGGCCCTTGTTGTCTCGGCACGAAGACTTCGGCCATACTTCCAGGCACACGGGATCAAAGTCCTGACCAACCAACCCCTCCGGCAAGTCCTCCAGAAACCAGAAATTTCGGGCCGATTGATCAAATGGGCGATCGAACTCGGGGAATTCGACATACAGTTCGTTCCGAGGCCCGCGGAGAAGGGCCAGGCTGTTGCCGATTTTATCTCCGAGCTTACCCCAGCGACAGTACAACCGACGTCTGAGGCAATTACCGAGACCATCTTGCCGGATCAACCAGGCGCCGAACGCCTCGACACATCAACTCCCGTCTGGGGTTTGCACGTCGATGGCTCGGCAAACCAGCAAGGATGCGGAGCGGGCTTGGTGCTGACAACACCGGACGGACTCAAGATCGATACGCCCTCCGATTCGACTTCCGGACATCCAACAATGAAGCGGAATACGAAGCCCTCTTGGCCGGCCTTCGGTTAGCCAAGAGCATGAATGCAAAGCAAATCCGAATTCACAGCGACTCCCAGCTCATTGTGAACCAGGTAACGGCAGACTTCGCCGCCAAGGATGCCTCCATGTACGCCTACCTTTCAACCGCCCATCAGCTACTCCGAAGTTTCCAAGCATACGAGATCAAACAGATCCCCAGAGGCGAAAACAGCCATGCCGATGCTTTGGCAAGACTCGCTTCGGCGATAAACGACAAAGTCGGAAGAAAGGTACCAGTGGAGATCCTTGCCCAACCGAGCACGGTAACCTCCGAAGCGTGTGCCGTACGGTATGAGGATACATGGATGTCTCCCATCTACTTATACCTGACGAACGGCACCCTTCCTGAGGATAAAGCCCAGGCCCGAAAGCTGAGATACCGATCAGCAAGATACACAGTTATCAACGATGTACTCTACAAGCGCGGCTACACTACCCCGTATCTCAAATGCCTCACGGCAGAGCAAGGGGAGTACATCCTTCGGGAGATTCACAGCGGTGTGTGTGGCGACCATTCCGGGTCCCGATCTCTCGCCTACAAAGTCTTTCGGCAGGGATACTTTTGGCCAACCATGCATCAGGACGCCAATTCACTAGTGAAGAGGTGTGACAAATGCCAGCGCTTCGGTAATGTCCCACATATCCCTGCCGAACCTCTCACACCAATTGTAAGTCCTTGGCCTTTTGCACAATGGGGACTGGACCTGATTGGCCCAATGCCGCAAGGCAAGGGGCAGGTAAAATATGCAGTGGTTGCCGTTGACTACTTCACCAAATGGGTAGAAGCCGAACCTCTTGCAACCATAACGGCAGCAAAGATTGAAGATTTCGTCTGGACTCACATATGTTGCCGATTCGGTATCCCATATGCTATCATTACCGATAACGGCAGGCAATTCGATTCGGAACTCTTCAGGCAATTTTGCACCCGTTTGAAAATCAACTTGTTTTTTGCATCGCCGGCCCATCCCCAGTCGAACGGTCAGGTCGAAGCAATAAACAAAATAGTGAAGAAACTGCTGAAACGGCAGTTGGACAAGGCAAAGGGAGCCTGGCCGGAAAAGCTTCCCGAAGCACTGTGGGCCATTCGAACGTCTTACCGAACGTCCACTGGAGAAACCCCTTTTTCTATGGCCTTTGGATCGGAAGCAGTGGTACCCGTGGAAATCGGCGAACCTTCCTACCGAACGGAATCCTTCGCACCGAAGGAGAACGAGGAGGCCATGTCTCTAAGCCTTGATCTACTCGAGGAGCACCGAGCACAGGCCAACCTTCGGAATGAAGCCTACAAACAGCGTGTGTCTCGGTATTACGACTCTAGGGTCAGACCCCGCTCTTTCCGAATCGGGGACTGGGTCATGCGCAAGGTATCGCTTGCGACGAAGGATACCACGGAAGGAACCCTCGGACCTTCCTGGGAAGGACCATATGAAGTCATCGGTATCCTTCGCTCGGGAACTTATCGACTAAGAGGCACCAACGGCAAGGCCCTCGGCCATCCTTGGAACGTAGAACATCTCAAGTACTACTACAAGTGACCTAGCCTACGGCAGGTTGGAACTGTAATTACTCGATGTATTTGTTCTACTAGAATTAATAGAAAGCCCTCGGCACTATTACTTTAGCCTCTCTTTAATTCATATTTGCCCACGGCAGCTAAAATGTTAACATCCTACGGCGCTCTACATTAGCCTACGGCAATTGGCGATCGTTAATGTTTTTTACCCTACAGATCCCTTCGGGACTTGGTCAAAATTTTTAAACTTAACAGCGTCCTTATTAGCCTACGGCAATTAGCAGTTATAGCTTGTGAAAGTCGATGACTAGCGATCTATCGGCGATTAGCCCACGGCAATTAGCAATCATAACGCACTCACATGGGTTAAAATTTGAGAATTGGACAATTAAAGGTTGAACTTTGAATCATAACACAAACTTAAATTAAAAGATGCCCTCGGCATCAATGTGTTCGAAATAAAAATTAAAAATAAAAATACAAAGATGAATGTAAAGAAAAACGCCCTCAGACGGCGGGTTCGTCCCCGGCAGCGGCCTCAGCAGACCCAGGCCCTTCGGCAGCATCCTCCCCTCGTAATCCTCGATCATATCTTCGGTCATTCCTTCGGGAAGGGGAGGGGGATCGGCAGCGAAGTTGAGGTTCAGCTTCTGACCAGGGTTGTACCGCTTGAATCGGTACAACATGTCCGCCATCTCAGAGCCCACCTCCTTATCCAGAAGGACAGCGAACTCCTCTGATGATCGGTACCCCTGGATAGCGGACCGAACGGCAGCCTCGATCTCCGCCGCCTTGGTACGCTCACTCTCCTCCAGAGCGTCCTGGACCGCTTCCGAAGCAGCCTCAGCGTCCCGCGCCGCCGTCCGCGCTGCCTCCAAGGCCAGCCGTGTCTCCTCAGCCTTGGCCTCTGCAGCAAAAGCTCGCCGCTCGGCAGCCTCTTTGTCCTTCAGCAGATCGGCCGCCTTGGTCCTGCCGTCTTCATAGGCCTTTTTAGCCCGTTCGGCAGCATTAATGGCCCGCTTGACGCAGAGCCACATCTCCATGGACGCCTGCACAACTAGCAAATTCAGAGAGAAGCCCCACTTCGAAAAATGGAATGACAATAGAAGAAAAGAGTTCTTACCGACGCCTGAAGACGGAAGGCCCGCCCGGCCTGTTCCCGAAGAAGCTTCTTCGGCAATTCGTCAACCTCCGGCAGCTCCATCTGAGAGCCGAGGATCATATGATTGACGAATTGCACCGTCTTCGAGGGGCAGGCGATGGTGACGGCCTCGGTAGGACCGTCCTCGTCCTCCGCCGCGAAGACAGCCCTCGTGGTTTCCGAAGGACGGCTCCTCTTGGAGGCTGGCGAAGCTTCCAGGTCTACCGTGATCGGCCGCTTCCCGGCTGCTTTTGAGGCAGTGGCTTCGGCATCTGGTTGCCTCGGTGCAATGGCACCGGCAGTTGGCCATGCCACTGGTTCAGCACCCAGCTGCCGAAGACGCTCGGCAAGAGTTACGTCCTCGGGATCCGTGGACGGCCGAACGGAAGGCGCCTCGGGCTGTTTCCTTTGTTTCTTGCCCTGCAGACCCATCATGAGCCGCCTCTTGGACGACTCACTCATTTTCTTGGCTTCGGCAGCCTTCCTTGCGTCAGTCACTGATCAAAAATACTCGGTCAGTCGGCATGCAAAATAAATCGATCAAGAAAAAAAGAGAAATGCACAGGTACTTACTCTCGGCAGGGCTGACGAGGCCGGCTCTGATGAGATTGCTGGTAAAAAGGAATCGCGGGTAAACTCGCTCGGCAGCAGGGACCCTCAGCCTGACTCTGTCGAGCTGCCGAATTTCGCTTTCCTTGGGGCTCGGTTGCTTTAGTTTACCTGCCGAAAGAAGAATGAGTTGCAAAACATAGAATAACAAATACAATAGTTCTACCGACTGGTAACATAACTACCTACCGGCAATCTGGAACGCCGTAGGCACCGGAAACAGCGGGGACACTCCCGACGGCGATTCCCAATCACCAGAGAGTACCACCCGCCGATTCCTCCACGATTTTTGGGAAGTCGGCACGGCGCTGATGAAGTGCCCCCGCTCGGAAGCCTTCAGGCAGTTCGCCTGAACCCAACCGCCGTGATCGGCACTCTTGGACTTCGTGACGCTGTATAGGTACGAGAATTGCTCGTAGGAGGGCTCCCCCTCCCCGGCAATCCCGAACGCAGCTATCACCCCCATTAAGGCCACCCAAAAGTTGGGATTATACTGGCCTGGGGCATACCCGATCTGGGCTAGGATCTTCTGAACGGCAGCCTGACACCCTGCGCCAACATATCGGTGAAGAAGACGACTCCACCATCTCCCGGGTCGCTGAGGGATTCGGTAGGGCTCGGAATTCTCATTTTTACCGAATCCGGGATGAGGTACTCCGCCCTAATCTTCTCGAGCTCCCGTTCGGTAAGTTTGTTGGGCTCCAAATAGTCGACCCCGAACAGGGTCTTCTTCGGTACGCCCACCGGTATCCTTGACCGCTCTCGATGGACGATCGTAACCCTCGGCCGGGACGGACCGGCGACGACATCGTCGCGACCAGAGGTAGAGGCCTCCAGCTGATGATCGGAGGTACCGAATCGGGTACCATCTTTGTAGACCGCGACCAAGGGAAGCGGTTGCCCCGTCATCAGACCCTTGCCGATGCCGTGGGTAGGAACGGAGACAATCTCCTCACCGATAACTTCCACATCGGTGTCCTCTCTACTCTCGGCCCCGAGGCTCGCAGCCCCGCTGGATGTGTCCCAGCCCGATGATAACTCCTCATCGAAAGCATTGGGCTCACTGCCGAAGGAAGACTCGCTATCGGACATCTACAAAACAAGAAAAAGGAAAAGGATGGCTAAGGCTCTGAAATGAACTACCCTACCGATGTCTACGCCACTACCTATAGTTCACTAGACTACCGAATGAGGGCCCCTATAGACGATCGGCTAAGCCTACACTACGAAAGCACGCGGGTATATAAAGAAAAAATTATTATGGTACCGAACGGTAACTTACCTTTGCTATTGTTGAGACTTTGATTGCCGTTAATACTCTTCGGTAACCGCCTTAATTGCCGATAACACCTTCGAAAATCGCCTTGGTTGCCGTTCACAATCTTCTGAAATCGCCTACGCAGAGCTCTCGCGTCACTCTCAAATGCAAAGTGAACTCTTATGTCCGGAGCGTTCTCTATTTATAGGGAGAGGGCTGCAACGGTACGCCTCGGGAAACCAAACGGCTCATAATTACAGCCGTCAGACGTCGCTTCGCTGGCCACGTGTCGCCCGGTGGATGGTGATGTCAGCTACACGCCTGGTACAGAAGACGAAGCGTCTTTTCACGCCGGGTGCAGAAGGCGAAGCGTCTCCACGCGCTAGGCACGGGAAACGAAGCTTCCCTGCCTTCAGCCCTGTCAGCATCGGCGACCCTTCAGATCTCAGGGGAACCTTCCACAAATAAACTTGCCGAACGGCAGGGCATCTATGAACCCTCAGGATGGAACCAAATTCCCTTCCGAAGAACCTTCGGAAGAGAACTTGGGGGACTACTGTTTATACCGTATATTAACGACCTATGACCACCTGACACGTGGACGGAAACGACAACTTGACATCACAGGCCCTTCGGCATATCCCCTACCGAATCCTACACATCCTGACGCTTTTGACCTAGGACACGTGTCATGCTCTCGACCAGCTCCTACAGTCCCACATCAGAAATATAAACATAATGCACGCCTCCCAAGGCCTATATAAGGAGACCCCTATTCCCAAAAAGGGGGAGAGAACCATCAACGGTACGCTATCGCTTGATCTGTAATCTGACATTTACTAAATCCGTACTTACTTAAGCATCGGAGAGCCTTCGGCCGGTACCGCACCGGTACCCCAAGGTCTTACCGAACGTTCCCTTTTTGCAGGAACTTGACCTTCCGAAGACTAACTACCTTCCGAAGACACAATATCACTAAGTTGGGCGAACCACGTGTCAAACCACTTTTTCGCATTAACATCGGTAATACATTTATCCTTGATCGAATGACAAATGTTTATAGGAGTTGGAAGTTGGAACAAAAGTTCCGAGATGTTGATATATGTATGTTGAGAATTTTGCTAGAATCTTTATTTCCCCTTTCGATTTTCTAATTTGTGCACTTTGAAATGTATTGAATGAACTATTATTATTATTATTATTTATCTGGCTTGACAATTCTTTGTGTCAATTATTCTTATTGGTCTTGTAATAATCAAGGACCCGAGAAATTAATTAAAGCTCATGCTTCATGGAAGTAATGCATGAATGCATCAAGTAATTTGGATCGGAATAGTAAAACGAAAGAAGCACAACTTTTTATTCCCACAGATAGTCTTAGCTACTACATAAATGCGTGAACATGAGCAGCAGCCGTACGCAATATTATTGAACTCAAATCACAACAAGAAAACTTAAGAAAAAATGTCACTTTCGCAGGGAACGCGAATGCATTTAGCGTATGCAACAAGCCTTTTAAACCCATAGGTGACCCTGATGGGACGAGTGAAGTCTCGTGAGGGTTTCCAGCGACTGTACCCACAAAAATCAAATTAATTTCACAAGATGATTATCCCGCAAGCGGTTCTTCTTCTTTCTTGTGCTTGAAGTTGTAGAAACTGACACCAGTGTAAACGCCACCTTCCTTGTGGTAGGTAATAGTTCGTGGGTGTGGGCTAATAAGATTGTCTTGCTGAGAGTAGTAGAAGGGAATGTTGCATGAAGCCTTTGTTGCTAGAAGGCTCACTTTCACCTTACTCATCGGCGGCACAACAACTGGGAACCGACTCTCAATTGTAGTTTGTGATGTGTGAGTTTGACCGCACTGGTAGACTCCGTTAAACTTACCCAAAACTCCGATGATGCCTCCGTCGTTGTGGTCTACGGCGAATAGAGTGTCGGAGGTGAGGGTGGTTGGGATGAGGGACGTGAAAGCAACGTTATCGACACTGGTAATCCAAGTGCTGACCTTAGTGTCTATATAGGAGAGCAGGATGAGTGCATTGGCCGGTTGTAGGGTGCAGTTTTCGGCTTCTCCGGTGGCCACAAGGAGGTCGATGTTGTGATTATAGATCCTGGCATGGGCGAGGCGGAAGTTGAGATCAGAGATGGTCCGGGACAGAACAAGCTCTTTGACTGTG
>NC_047656.1:5636521-5638561 GCF_902201215.1 Prunus dulcis | reverse complement strand
CTTGCTATTAGATCTTTGTATAATCTGCTATAGTTATGGTCATTGCCTGTATTTTCACTTTATTATAGATAATAGGTTATAGTGTCGGAGATGGATAAGTCATGGATGCACCCGGATAGAAGATCGAAGGCATATGAGTTTGGGGTGGAAGCATTTTTGAACTTTGCTGTAGAAAATCTTCTAACTACAACACATATCCGTTGTCCATGTTTTAAATGTGTTAATTTGAAGTTGTTTGGGGTTGGAATTATAAGGGATCACGTATATTTTAATGGAATTGACCAAAGCTATAAGAATTGGACATTTCACGGAGAACCTTGGGAAGCAACTACTAATGCTAGTAGAAATGTTGAAGAAGATGATGGCCATGGTAGGTACAGTTTTGTGTCTGAAGAAATTGATATGGATGATAATGATTTTGGTGATTTTGGTGATTTTGGTGATTTTGGTTCCGATCCGTATGAGTTTGCCAATGTGATTGGGGATGGAGATCAACCAGTGTACCCTGGTTGTAGAAAGTACACGAAGTTATCGGCATTAGTGAAGTTGTATAATTTGAAGGCAAAACATGGATGAGTGATGTCTGTTTTACAGAATTATTGATACTTCAAGGCGATTTGCTTCCAGAAGGAAATACAATACCAACCTCTATGTATGAGGCTAAAAAGACTTTGTGTGCATCGGGGCTGAGTTATGAGAAAATGCACGCATGCCCCAATGATTGCATCTTGTATAGGAAGGAGTATGAGGATTCAACTAATTGTCCTACTTGTGGTATCTCAAGGTGGACGGAAGGCAAAGATTCAATCTTGAAAGAGGGTGTGCCAGCGAAGGTGGCGTGGTATTTTCCTCCAATTCCAAGGTTTAAAAGGATGTTTCAATCACATGAGACAGCTAAGAGTTTGACTTGGCATGCTGTTAGAAAATCAATTGACGGCCAGATGTCTCATCCGGCGGATTCCCCGTCTTGGAAACTTCTTGATGATAAATGGCCTGAGTTTGGTAATGAGCCGAGAAACTTAAGATTGGCTCTTTCATCTGATGGATTCAATCCCCACAGTTCTCTAAGTAGCAGATATAGTTGTTGGCCGGTTATTTTAGTTACATATAATCTCCCTCCATGGCTGTGCATGAAACGAAAGTTCATGATGTTAACCTTATTGATTTCGGGTCCTAAACAACCCGGAAATGATATAGACGTCTACTTGGAGCCTTTGATTGATGATTTAAAATCTTTGTGGGTTGGGATTAGAGGAGTGTATGATGAACATAATGGAGAATACTTTACACTCAGAGCTGCATTAATGTGGACAATTAATGATTTCCCCGCCTATGGAAACTTATCTGGTTGTGTTGTTAAAGAATATAAAGCTTGTCCAATATGCGGCGATGATACACCTAGTCACAAGTTGAAAAATGGCCACAAAATTTGTTACATTGGGCATAGAAAATGGTTACCAATCAATCATCCATATAGGAGGCAACGTGCAGCTTTTAATGGAAACCCTGAATATGGCATACCTCCCGAGCCATTAACCGGAGAAGAAGTGCTGCATATGGTTGAAAATGGTGACAGAGTTTGTTGAAAGAAGAAATCAATATTCTTTGATCTCGAGTATTGGAAATACCTTCCTGTGAGGCATGCCCTAGATGTTATGTACATTGAGAAGAATGTTTGCGATAGTATCATTGGAACATTGCTGGAGATCCCTGGAAAAAATAAAGATGGGATTGCTGCTCGATTAGATTTATTGAACATGGGGGTCAAAACTGATTTGCAACCCGAGTATGGAGGAAGACGCACTCGTTTGCCTCATGGGCCTTGGAATTTGTCAAGAGCAGAGAAGAGAGAGGTTTGCAATTCTTTCTATGGTATGAAGGTCCCTGAAGGTTATTCTTCAAATATTAAAAATCTTGTATCTTTGCAAGATTCAAGACTTCTTGGCCTTAAATCACATGATTGTCATACCTTAATGCAACAATTGCTCCCTGTGGCAATTCGTTCTGTTTTGGAGAAGCCTGCAAGGTATGCAATAACTC
>NC_047656.1:5590472-5636502 GCF_902201215.1 Prunus dulcis | reverse complement strand
ACGACGGTGATTTGTTTGAGTTGGTCGCCTATTCTCATCCTCGACTATTTTTTAAAACTTTAGCAGACTAAACACGTCTGTTTTTATTTGTTTTCGACGTTGTTTTATTTAACAACGCCTAATATTTATCGTCGTTGTTTGTTTCTGAAAATAGGACGTATAAATTTTGTAATACGACTCTCATATTTTGTAACCGACGTTGTTTCGTTGTTCAACGTCTACTCTATAAATACATACGTCGTAAATAATGACACTGACAACTATTTCCACGCCATCTTTTATAGAAAAATCGAAGTGGAAAATTTATTTTACGACGGCTGTTTTTATATAGGCGACGTAGTAGGAATCAATAACGTCGTCTTCTAATGTATTTAAAGACGCCATATTTTTTATTGTCGTGAAAATGATATTTAACGGCGTCTTATTTTAATTTTCGTCGTTGTATGTCTATCTTGCGGCCTTGTTCTGTTAATATGTGTCATATTTTTCCTTTTTAACGACGGTTTTATTAGAGAGTTGGTCGTCTATTCTCATCCCCGACTGCTTTTTTCGTTCTTTTTGCAGTACAAAGACGTCGTTTTGTATTTGTGGATGACGTTGTATATTTTAACAACGACGGTGATTTAGCGTCGTGGTTTATAAGGGAAAAGATGACGGTGGATTCCACGACCATTGAAAAACTGAATACATGACGGTGATTTACCGTCGTCTTTTTGCTTTTTTGTAGTAGTGTGATGTTCAAAAGAGTATCCAACATATCATTGGTTCTGACAAAATCATGGGCTTTTCTTGATGCCAATCTTTGGCTAATCATGCAGTCAAAGAGCTGTTCCATCTGGTTGAAATGTTTGATCATGCACCGCCTAATGCCCTAGGGGTCAATTTTCCTAAAGACAGGAAAAAATTCCCCCACGTTTAGGGTCCCTACCCCTTCCATCAAACCTCACACAGTCACTCCCTGGCCATCTCGCTACTTGGGTCAGCCAAATCCACTGAGAAAACAGTACGAGACAGCATAATGAGCATAGTGAAAGCGGCCCTTCCAATAACTACCGCCTCACTATTGACTGCACTTTCGTTGACCTGAGATATGAGCTCTTGCACTTTTACGCGGCGGTTGGGTTGGTTGGCTTTAAGGATTTTGGCGGCGAACAATTGAGAGTTGCATATTTGTCGAAGGCTTCTCCATTTGGCCGAAGGTGGTATCCATGGCAGGCTGTCCTGGTGAAAGTCACAGGCTTGAAATGCATCTGGGACGGTTCGGTTGGACAAGAATTGGTCGTGGGTTCGGAGGACTGGTTTGGCTGTGTTTGGTGAAGAAACAACCACCGTTGTTACTTGGCCTAGTTGCAGAGTTATAATGGGGCCATAGATTTGAGAAAGCTTGGTGAGAGATTGATGGGGTTTGTTTCCAAGCTCTAGAAGATTGCCAATGAAGGGAAATGGCTTTGGTCCAAGTGGGAGAAGATGCCTTTTGGGATTGGCTTTGCTTCGCAGAGCTTGAGTAATTGAGAACAATAACACAGAGAAAAGGCTTAGCAGGACCATACAAAAACAAAAGAAATCCATTCTCTCTTTGGTTCTAATCGCGCGCGCACACACACACATAAAAGTTGAAGGAGGGAGGGAGAGCCTCCCAATCCGACAAGTCTTATCGTTTGAACTTAGTTATGCGTCCAGTTTGGACAGAAAGAAAGTTGCTAGCTAGCCGCTAAAACAGCCTTTTTAGATGGACAAATTAGCTTCATTCCAAAGTGTTTTTTCAATGAAAAAAATCATTCTTTTTCATTTTTTTTCCATGGTAAGTACTTGAAAAATCAACACCGAATAACTTAATAAAAAATTTACAAAACAAAAATCTGTATTCTAGTGGCATGGCTCTGTTTGCTTTTCCTTTAGATATAGCCTTCGCAAGGTCAATCTACCATCATATTGAAGGGCAACTGGGGTGATTTTACAAAACAAAAATCATACACCAGGATAAGAATCCCCCCTATAATAGATAGGAGCCCCATAAAGCCAAGACAGTCCAATTACTCTATGCACCCCAATAAATCTTCATAGTTAATTCTGCTGGACGTTCTTACAACAACCAATTGTTATTGAGATTCAAACTTGATGAATGATTGAGATATATTATATATACACGACATAGTCTCTATTTTAAAAATAAAAAATAAAAGCGATCGATATTGGGTGGGTGAGATTCAACACAGAATCTCGAGTGCAAGGAAGATAATTGTTCAAAATATGTATGGCAATTTTTCCCACGGGTAAGGGTCTTCACATGGATTCGACCCTAATGGTCGGGTAAGAAAGATAAAAAATGGGTATGAGGGCAGGTACTGTCAATTTTTTGGATATGGTGTTAGGGGAGGGGGAGGGACAGTATTTTAATCCCCGACCCAAACCCTCCCTATTTAGAATATAGTATATTTAAATATGTTATTAAAGTGATTGTGCCGACTAAGTTTTATATTATATATTTATAAAATTTATACAAATCTTAAGCTATACTGCTTATATATTTAGTTAACTTCCTAGTCAATATGTAAACATTGTACATAGATAATATATTATATGTACTCATTATCTTGCTCTAGTCCTGTTTTTTTTCTTTCAAAAAAAGTAGTTTTATATTGATTTTTCTTCCGTACGTAATGGGGCAGGTGGGGGAACCCATTCCCCGTTGAAGGTAGGGATGGGGAATTCCCAATATGAATATTGCAGTAATGAAGGTGGGAATTGGAAAAAAAACGGGATGGGGATGGAAATGGCATACCCACGCCCGATTCGACCCATTGCCATCCCTAGTTCAAAACCACTTGAGTTACACGGCATGAGAGAGATAAAGGTTGGTGAGGAGAATGCTCGGTGAGCAGTGACGAGGCTCGGTAAGGAAACAGAAATTTGGCCATCACTACCCAGGGAGATAAATGGAGCTGCCGTGGCTTGCCACGGGAGAGCTCAATGGAGGGGACGGTCTGCAATGAAGACAGTGCAACGGAGACACAAAAATAACGGGCTAATAGAAGAAAAGGTTACAGTGGTAAAAGAAAGGTGCGGCTACAGCTTGCTAAAATATGAATATGGTTTGAATACTTTAGGTTAAGTTTTATTCTTCTCCATAAGAAGGTATATATAGGAATTTACATAAGTGCTTTACAAGGATATAGATACAGTAATCAATTAGGATAGTATCTCCTAATTATACAATGATTTGTCAACTATATAAAACAAGAAAGTAAATCCCTTAATTAATCGAGGAAATAAATCTCCTTGATTAATTAGGAGACTCACTTCAACACTCCTCCTCAAGTTGGTGTATATATGTCACCAATGCCCAACTTGGTAAGTGAGTCATGAAATACTCTTCCACAAACAGCTTTTGTTAAGACATCTGCCAGTTGATCTTCTGATTTCAAGAATGGTAGGCAGCTGATCTTATTATCAATTTTTCCTTTGATGAAATGTCTATCCACCTCAACATATTTGGTTCGATCATGTTGAATTGGATTATGGGCAATATCGATAGCTGACTTGTTCTCACAATGCAACTCCATTGGCTTTTCTAGCTTGAAGCCCAATTCTGTCAAGAGTCTTCTGATCCACAATAATTCACAGACTCCTTGAGCCATTCCTCAATACTCTGCTTCTGCACTAGACCGAGAAACCACATTTTATTTTTTACTCTGCCAAGTGACTAGGTTACCTCTAACAAATGTAAAGTAACCAGAAGTAAAGCGCCTATCTGTACTGGAACCAGCCCAATCAGCATCTGTATATCCAACAACTTCAAGATCTCCATTTTTTTAGAACATTAATCCTTTCCCATGACTTTAAGTATCTTAAGATCCGATCAACTGCATTCCTATGAGAGACACTGGGTGAATGCATAAAATGACTAACCACACTTACAACATATGCAATATCTGGTCTTGTGTGTGCCAGGTATATCAACCTTCCAACAAGGCGTTGGTACTGTTCCTTATTGGTTGGTTCTTGGTCCATGTCTTCACACAACTTGTGATTCATCTCAATGGGTGTGTCAACAGGTTTACATCCAAGCATTCCTGTTTCAGTGAGTAGATCCATTACATACTTCCTTTGAGACAGAAATATACCAGTTTTTGACCTTGCTACTTCGATTCCGAGAAAGTACTTCAGATCACCTAAATCCTTCATCTCAAATTCCTGAGACAAATAATTTTGCAACTTCTGTTGCTCTTCTGCGTCGTTTCCAGTTATGATTATGTCATCTACATAAACAATCAATGCAGTAAGTTTTCCTTCATCACGCTTCAAGAATAATGTGTTATCTGAATTACTCTGTGTATATCCAATATTCTTCATAGATTTAGTAAATCTGCTAAACCATGCCCTAGGAGATTGCTTTAACCCATATAATGACTTTCTGAGTTTGCAAACTTGATTTTTCTTGTCAAGAGTTGAATTACATCTTGGGGGTAAGTCCATATATACTTCTTCTTCCAAGTCTCCATGTAAGAATGCATTTTTGATATCAAACTGATGTAGTGGCCAATCGAGATTTGCTGTTAGAGACAATAGGACTCTAATAATGTTAATCTTGGCTATTAGGGCAAAGGTCTCCTCGTTGTCTATCCCATATCTTTGTGTGTACCCTTTCGCCACCAATCTAGCTTTATATCTTTCAACGGATCCATCTGCTTTGAGTTTCACAGTATAAATCCACATGCATCCTACTGTCTTCTTTCCATAAGGTAAGGGCACGAGTTCCCATGTGACATTCTTTTGGAGAGCTCGCATTTCTTCATTCATAGCTTCTTTCCATTTTGGGTCTTCTAGTGCTTCAGTTACACTATTGGGGATAGCTATGTCAGCCAACTACTTCACATAGTGCATACGTGACTGATAATCTGCTAAGAGATATATAATTATTGATGGGGTATTTCCCTTTGGCTTTAAGATCTGCTTCATATTGTACTCGAGGTTTGCCACGGTTCTTCCTTTCTGGAAGCTGATATGTAGGCTCTGTGCCTTCTGAAATCAAATCATCATGGGATATTTTATTAGTGTTATCAGTTTCAGGAAAATATGTTACTAGAATGACTTCCTCAACAAGTGATTGGTGCAGTACTGGAGCTTAAGCGAGCAAAATCTCATAAAACGGTTCAATTTCCCTCTCCTGATTTTGACAGCGTGGAGACAACTGATCGTTTTCCTCTGGCGACCAGTCATTGTCTGCTAGCGACCGATCTTTTTGAAGCAGGTTCTCTGTAGTTGAAGAACTAAGGGGAGGTGATCGGTTGCTTTCCACTAGCAACCGATCATTTTGATGCAGAGTGACGTCCTAGGGAAAAAAATTGAGAATTGGAGCAGTGGTGGATTCTCGATTCTCCTCCTGGGCTGTTGAAAAATATAAGTCATGTTCCCGAAACACAACATCTATGGAGGTGAAGACCTTCTGACTAGGAGGATGATAACACCGGTATCCTTTCTGATGAGGTGCATAGCCAATAAAAACACACTTTTCGGCTCGGGGATCCAATTTACTTCATTGGTGATCGTGTAAGTGGACAAATACAAGACAACCAAAAATTCGGGGTTCCAGGTTTGGGATGGGAGGTGTTTGAATATGGTAGTGAAGTGTTTGAAGTGGTGTTTGAAAATTTAGGATACTAGAGGGAATCTGATTGATAAGGTATGCTGTAGAGATGACTGCTTCGCTCCAAAAAGATCGTGGCATATTGGCACCAAAGAGAGAGGCACGAACGACTTCCAATAAATGTATGTTCTTTCTTTCAGCCACCTCATTCTGTTGGGGAGTGTAAGGGCATGAGCGTTAATGTATGATGTCATGATCTTGTAAGAACTGGTTAAGATCATGGTTGAGAAATTCTCTGCCATTGTCAGAACGAAGAACCTAAATTCGGGCATGAAATTGAGTCTCTACCATTTGATAAAACTGTTGAAACCTGGAACTGACTTCCCCTTTAGTTTTGAGAAGGGAAGCCCAAGTCATGTGTGTGCAATCATCTATAAACGTGACAAACCATCGCACCCCTGCCGGAGTGGCAATTTTAGCAGGTCCCCAAACATCATAATGAACAAGAGAAAACGAAACCAAAGTCTTATTTGAACTTAATGGGAACGGGACATGATGGCTCTACCCAATTCACACGTATCACACTAGAAGCTGGAAACATCAAGACTGGAAAATAATGATGGAAACAACTTCTTAAGATAACCGAACGAAACTTGCCCAAGATGTTTATACCATAACCAAATTTTGTATCTCTCCCCCTCAGAACAAGTTCCACTAGTTGTGAAAGCTTGACCAACCTTAACCTCACTATCCGATGCCCAATCCAAGTAGTAGAGTTTGCCCCGCCGAGTTCCACAACCAATCGTCTTTCCTATGAGGATGTCCTGAAAAACACAATGATTCGGCCAAAATGTTACAGTACACCCCAAAGTAGTAGTAAGTTGTGCAACAAATAGCAAGTTATGGTCCAAAGATGGAACAAGTAATACAGAATCCAGATGTAAGGAAGTAGAGAGAGATAAATAGTCCTCCCCAACCATAGGGGAGGGGGTACCATTGGCATTAGACACCACGGACGGAGTGGATGATTTGCGACTAATAAGTTGCCCAGAAGCAAATGTCATGTGATCTGTAGCAACCGAGTAGATAATCCATGCGAATTTTTGAGAAGACGTATGAAAAGTGGAACCTTTGGTAGTGGCAATAAAAGCATGATTCCGGGTAGCCGAGTCAGCAGGATTGACCGCATGCTTCTGTGAGTTTGCAGTAAAGGGGAGAATCGTAGGGTTCCTAACATCGCAGCGGAAGTAAGATGCGATATGAGAATGTGAGGAATTGTGATTGGAGGAATTTGATTTGAGGAATTTGATGTAGAAATTGAATTTGAGAGGTATGTGTATAAGATTTGAGGGTATGTGTTCAGGGATTTGGATAAGAAGATTTGAAGACTTTAGATTTGAGGGATTTGGATTTGGGGAAAAATATGAGGAATTTAATTTAGGGTTTTGGATTTGAATATGAAAATTTTGAGATAAGGGTTTAGAGACAACCTAGGATCGATTGCTCTGATACCATGCTAAAATATGAATATGGTTTGAATATTTTGTGTTGGGTTTTATTCTTCTCCATAAGGAGGTATATATAGGAGTTTACATGAGTGCTTTATAATGAAATAGATACAGTAATCAATTAGGATAGTATCTCCTAATTATACAATGATTTTTCAACTAAATAGAATAGGAAAGTAAATCCCTTCATTAATCAAGGAAATAAATCTCCTTGATTAATTAGGAGACTCACGTCAACACTTTCCAGGGGAAAATAATAGAAGTTAATGTATACCAGTCCTTAGCAAGCCACCTAGAGAAATCTACCACTTTTACCAATGCAAATCTCCACTCTTGCACCTTCGTTTTATCATCTTGAACTCCAGTTTGTTTTCGTACATGAGATGGATCTATTGTGTGGAAGCGTCAACCGACTATGGATGAAAAATAAACACCAACTAGCAATAAATAAAAGGAACAAAACAGCAACAACAAAGAGATGATGGAGTGTTCCACTATAATCAATGAGAACATACAATAATGCTTATCACTCAAATTCCCAAAGACCTAAATAACCCAAGCTCACACATTTACAATAGGAAGAGAAAACAGATATTACAAAGCAAAAACAATTTCAGAGAATTTTCTACTCTCTGGCCAAATGGCTTCTTGCTATTTCCTCTCTCCCACTTATTCTTCTGCACTTCACATCTGCTATCTGGTATATAGCTCAACAATATTGCCCCCTCAGGTAGTCCAAGAGGCAAAAGCCATATACTGATGATGAGAGTGTTGCCACTCAACTTTGCTTTCCACCTTGTCTGGTACTCAACTTTGCCTGACATCTTGTTAGTGCTCCAATATTAGCAATAAAATAAGGCAACTACAGATTATGCAAATAAACAAAGACATGGAAAGCAAACATGCACATGGGCACAATTTGTGCCTATATGTCAACAATCTCCACCTGTTTGCTCAAAATGTACCAACCTTTTGTGATAATACTCCAATGGTCGTCTCCTAATCTCCCACAGGGCAATGAACAAATTTTACATATTCCAATGAATAAACTTGAGCAACGAACTGGCTTCGTCAACATATCTGTAGGATTGTCGGCGGTAAGTATTATCAATGTACTTCTATTATAGAGTATTAAAAATATACTTCTATGACATAATAGTATTAACACGATAGTTCTATGACATAGCATTAACAATCTACTTCTATGACAGAGTATTAACAATGTAGTTCTATGAAGAGCCCCTGCTTGGTTTTTGTGAACTTTTTTTCAATAAATGTTTTGGGTTGAGTTTTTTGTGTTTGGTTTTTTTTAAGTTAATCAGTGGCAATCATGTAATTTATAGGAATTTCAACACTCACTTCTTACGTAGTAAATGGGTTTTGGTTGTGTTTCTAAAGTGCATTCGATATAGGGTTTTTTTTTTTTTTGCAGCCCCTATTTTAGGTATAATAGTAAAATTCCCTAATATTAATTTACATTTAAGATACTGGTGTAGCCTATAGCCAAATAATAATATTAGTTTAATAAAATTAATATTGACTTTTTACTTTTGAGACCGACTTACAAAAGGAAAAGTGGGCCCCATATAATAATATTAGTCTAATAATAATGTTAGTTTTCCCATTCCTATTTAATATTGGTTTTCTTATCCCAATTTAATATTATTTTTAAATTTTTGTTTTCCTATTTAATGATAATTTGTAATTTAATGTTCACAAGATTTTGATAACAGAGTTTGACCTTTTTTATAATTTTTTGTTGAAAACTTTATTTTAGGAAGCCCTCTTATTGTTTTGGCATAGGGCCTACAATTTTAGAGCTGCCACTGTATATAGGCTTGTTTCATTGAAAAATATGTAAGCTGAAAACTACTAGCTGTCCTATACCCCATCTTCCTCTTCTAAGCTTCTGCCTATGCTGCCAACCTTCGAGGTGGCTTCTCTCTACCTCTCATGTAGCCTCTTCACCACCCTCTAGTGTGGCTTTTACTTTCCTTTTCTATCGTCTATTTTGGTGTGCTTTTTTACTTTGTTTTTCTTGTGGTTGGTGTAATAACCCGATCCTAAACTAATATTTAATTATTAATTTATTCAAGTAAAAACAATTTTACCCCGAGAATATTTTAATGGTTTAAAAGTTGACTTTTTTATCAGGAAAGAATTTGGGAACTTTAATGGAACCGTTGCATAGAGCACGTTGAGATGAGTCCGTAAACACGTAGTGAGCTCAAATCGGAGTTATAACAAAGAAGTTATGATCTACGAAAGCCCAGTGGCATAACCACAAATATTTCGAAGTCCGTTTTTTAAAAACCCAGCCAGCTTTCTCTCTTTCCAGATTTAGCCTTCCCCAAGTTTTCACAACAAATTTTCAGATGAAGATATCTCTGTTGTTCGGCCACCAAATCTGGTGCCACAACTAGCAAACTCTTTGTTTCTCTCTCCTCTTTCCATACATACCCATATCTAGCCTTGATTCGAGCCAAAGTGAAGCCCAAAATAGCTGTTTAGAAATAGAATTTTGAGGGTTTTTTCGGCCAACTCCAACCACCACCAGCGATGTTATCACACCCAAACCACTCACCTACCTCCCCTATGTGATTTCCCTCAAAGACCCGACCCAATTTTAAGTAGAATTGACGAATCCAAACCAAGAACTTTCTAGGTTTTCAAAAGAGGAAATCGTTCGTTCGTGGGCTTTAATGGTGGAATTGATCTTCGAGCAAAGGTATAAAGTTACTCCCCTTGATGTGTTTGATCTGTAGGTATGAATATTGCCCGGCGGTTTGGAGTTTTTCGATCGCCGAAAAATTTCTCTATACACTCGCTCGCGGATTGGGTTTTGGTCCTAAAATGATCCATGCGTCTTCCCGAGCACGAAGGTATGCTCGAATTTTAATTTGGTTACCATTTGAATGTCGATCGGATATCGTATATTAGGCATTATCAGCGTTCGATATGTTCGGACCGTTGTATCGACTTCATTTTCAAATATGTTGATCTAGGCACCTCTAATATCGTGTAGAAATTTGCGGATCGAGAATCGGAGCTTCGGATTCTCCGATTCAATAATTCAAAGTTTAGGTAAACGGTAACCATTTGATCGTGCTATCGCGAGCGATCCGACAGACCAAACTTGTAGGACATGTTTAGTAAATTGTGTTGAGCCTATAGGAACTCTCGGATTATCAATCAGAGGTCGTGGACCCCACGAGGGACAAGAATGACCAAAATGGGAATTTCATAGCATATTTAACCTCGAGTTTTTTCAGACCATTCCACCTATCAGAACTGTTGATAATGGGCCTAGGAACTTCTTAAGTTACTACACGTACTTTTGAGGCCGGGAGTCAAGGTTTTCATTAAATATTGTGGTTGAGTTATTTTATTAATTAAATATTTTAATTGCGTAAATAGGTACTCAGGCTTCATTAAACTCGCAGGAAGGACCCTCAAAGGGTCAGGCTGGCTCGAACTCATAGTGAGTGGACATTTGTTTTCTAAATTGTTTTAAGAAATTTTTGAACTGTGGTTATTAATTGTTTTGCTTAACCCTCAAAGGGTCAGGCTGGCTCGAACTCATAGTGAGTGGACATTTGTTTTCTAAATAGTTTTAAGAAATTTTTGAACTGTGGTTATTAATTGTTTTGCTTATGGAATTGATAACTTATGATTTCCAGTTTTCTAAATAGTATTTTATGCATATTCGAATCTAGTTTGAGAACGATTCTAAAGGATTTTTCATGATTTAGTTAAGTTAAGGAATTATGTATGGCTTTCACTTTCCAAGTATAAAGTTTGAGTTCAAATACTTATATAAAATTTTGTTTATGATTAAATGAGAATGGATTGGAAAGTAGAAAATAAAATAATAACAAGATTTAGGATTTAATGAGAAATAGTATTATAATTTTCCAAAAGAGTTTTTAAAACCACCATAGGTATCCAAAGGTTGCCTTCAAATAACTTGTTGCCTTCAGTTATAATGATGTCCACGGATATCCTATTTGACTTCAGTTGAGTCAGAGCGCGTTTGATAGTTGACCCACGAGTCTTAGGGATATCCGGACCGTGAGGAGCGACGAATGCGGCTCAAGTTGACTAAATGTTCACTGAGCCTTGCGAGGAATGTGGCTTCTGGTTGACTTTGTGTTTCCGAGGCCTGCGAGGATGTGTCACTTAGGTGACAGTTGGAATTGAGGGTATGATGTGGGAAATAAATATAAAATCATGGAATTGACGGATATATGATGGGTACACCTAGGTGGAAAGGAATTATTTCTTTGCAATGCTTATAAATGGTTTTGATGATTTGTTTGAATGCATGATCAGTTATATGTATATAGATACGCATGCTTTTTTTTTGTACGAATATAGAACATGGATATAATTGAATTTCAAAGTGTTTTAACAGTGAGGTTGTAATAACCCAAAACAAAAATTCTTATTTAATTAGTAATTTATTTGGAGAAAAGACAATTTTGCCCTCGGAATATTTTATTAAGAAAAATGTGACTTTTTGATCGAGAATGAATTTGACAATTCCACTTACACCATTGCGTAGAGCACGGTGAAATGAGTTCATAGACACGTAGTGGGCCCGAATCGGAGTTGTAACGAGAAAGTTATGGTCAAAAGAGTCTCAGTGGCACAATCGTAAATATTTCAAAGTTGGAATTATAAAAGCAGCTCAGCCCTTTCTCTCCCCTCGCGCCGACCTCCCTCCCTCTCCCCCCCTCCTCCTTCTCTCCTTCATATCTCCGGCCACCGACCACAGCTGCGGACGGGGCCGGTACCAAAACGACCGGGAAGGCGTCCTCTTCCTTCCCCGACCGTTCCCCGCCGGCGAGGTGACCTGTGCTGGCCGAAAATCGCGCTGGAACTGACGATGCTCACTGGATCTTCAAGTCACTCGTTCTCTCTCAATTCTTCTAAAAATTTGTCGAGTAAGGTATGGATTCCTACCTATTTTTCATGATCTAACTGATGGTTGGATGGGTTTGCATCAATTTTGACCGTAGATAACCCAGTTTTCGAATTGAAGTTTCAGCAGATTTTCGGCCTCCATTTTCGGCCACTTTTTGGGGTAGGTCCAAGAACAAAAGTGGCTCCAAATATGGTGTTTTACCTCGGGTAGGAGTTTGGAGCCGTGGTTTGAAGTTTTTTTGGCGAGGCAAAATCGCTTTAGACAACCATCGCTGCCGGCGCGTGCTGGGGTGCGTGGGTGAGGGTAGTGCAGTGGCACTGTGTCTTGTTGCGATCCTTATGTTGTCACGAGCGCGTAGGATTTCGCGGATCTCAATTTGGATTCCGTTTGAGCCCCGAACGGATTTTCCAATTTTCGGGTTCAATACTGCTGAACCGTTGGATCGCGCTCAATTTTGGATATGTTGTTCCAAATAATTTCGGAATCGTGTAGGATTCGACGGATTGTGAATCGGAGTTCCGGATACTCCGAAATCGCGAACCCTGGGGCTAGGGTTTGGAAATTTTATGATTTCACGATCGTGGTCAATCCGATCGTCAGGTTCAGACCAAACTTGCAGAATATGGTTCCCTAAATGTGAGGAACTTAAAGGAACTTTCAGATTGGTAATTGGAGGTCGTGGACCCCACGGGGTTCCGTATCGACCAATATGGAAGTTTATCGCTTAGTGAAGTCTCGAGTCTTTTTAGACAGTTCTAAACATCTGAAATGCCTAAGTGGGCAGAAAAATGACTTTAAAATTAGTGCACGCACTTTTAGAAGTCGGGAGTCAGGGTTTTACTTAAAAACTTATACCGAGCAGTTTTATTAATTAAATATTCATGATGGTTTACCCAGGCACCCGGGACCAGGCAGGCCCACAGGAGAGACCTTCAGGAGGTCTAGCTAGCTCGGACCAGGAGTGAGTGGACTTTTCTTTTATAAATAATTTTTATAAATGATTGTCATTATTTGATCTTGAATAAGTTTAATTGATTGTGAATTTTCCTAGTATGGTTTGTGAAGCCAAATGTCTTTATCTTTGTACTGCTTAGTTAACTATGCTAAAGAATTATAGAGAGCAAAGTCTGAGATTTATATCAGATAAAGTGGCAGTACAGTTTCAGATTTAACAGAAATGCATAGAATTATCAGATCTTTCAGAAATATTATAATATTTATATATTATATTTTCTCAGAGTTCTTGATTTAATAAAAATTCAGTTTGCAGCTCGGATTGACTTGGTGTCCCGAGACCTGCCAGGATTTGCGGCTCGAGTTGACTTTGTGTCACCGAGACCTGCCAGGATTGCGGATCAGGCTGACTACGGTCCCCTGAATCCTGCCAGTTGCGGCTTAGGTTGACTTTGTGTCACCGAGACCTGCCAGCGGATCAGGCTGACTATAGTCCCTTGTATCCTGCCAGTTTGCGGCTCAGATAGACTGTGTGTCACCAAGACCTGCCAGGGGAATTGACGGAATTACAAGGGTACATCCGAGTGGTAGTTTTAATTGATTGCAGTGCTTTTATGCAAGGTTTGAGTACATTGCTTTTATGCAGGTTTGATTTCAGTGTTTTTATGCAAGTTTGGATTTCAGTGCTTACATGCAAGTTTTATTGCTCTTGAATACGATTGCATATATTTATATAAATATGTAACTGCGTTGGTTTCAATATGCTTCAAAGGTAGTTTAGATATTTAGTTTTACTCAACTATATTTTTTTTTTTACAATGGGGGTTAATATATTCTTAGATATTTTATGAACCCTTATTTTTGTCCACTCACATTTTCAAATGTTTTGCGCCCCCAGGCTGTAGCGTGCACAGGATATCCACCACCGGGCCATCTTGACTTCCTCACCTTCTGGGTACAAAAGCGATGGTGTGTAAAACGATTAACTTACCTATATACTATTAGACTGCTCTGATATTGCCCTAGAGTGAGACTGGAACTATTGTCTTGTATATTGAAGTACTGGTAGTTGGTTGTGTGGTTATTTTTGTTCGTTCTGACAGGTGAAAATTTTGGGATTGAGCAAATTATAGGGGAGACTCTGCTGAATTTTCGGCAGGAGTCAAGGTTAAAACTTTAATTAGAAGGGCAATTAGGTCAATTGTGCCCGACATTCGCCAAGTGTCGGACACGCACAGGGTTCGACTCGAATTCCAAAGCGAAATTTGGTTCGGGTCCTGTCAGGGGTCAGTACGTTGATATTATATTTTCCAAAACTTTCTTTTGTCCACTCACATTTTTAATGTTTTACACCCTCAGGCAGTAGTCGTGTACCAGAGCACCACCACCGGTCGATTATCACCACCATTCATCCTTTCCCTCTATGTAGGATTTCTACTATATTCGAACTATTCCTGTAAATTAAATCAATTAGTATTGCTCTGAAATTGCCCTAGGTTTTCTGTAAGGCCTGAGGCCACCAAGATTGGTTGTTGGATTGCGTGAATTCTAACTTTGTGTATGCTGAACATTTGTGGATATTTGAATTGAGTTTTGTACATGTTAAATTTTTGGGAAACGAGCATTTTTCAGGGGAGACTTTTGTCGAATTCAATAGAAGTCAAACTTGAAAAAGAATTTTGAGACTTAGTTAGAAGGGCAATTTGGTCAAGTGTGCCCGGCACCTGCCACGTGTCGGACACATACAAGGTTCGGCTCAGATTCCAAAGTGGAATTTGGGTCGAGTCCTGTCAGTTGGCCCAGATCTCCTCAATCTCTTCTCTCTCACTCCTCAACAGCAATTTCACCTATCTCTCCCTCTTCTCCTCTCATCCACTAACAACCACCCCACCACTACACACCCCCAAGCCGCATGCATTTCTCTTCCCTCCCGCGAACTCCTTAACCCTAAACCCCTTCCTTTTCCCTAGTATTTGCATGGTTGTCTCCTAGTTTGATGCTGCTATTCATTTCTTACAACCCATCCTCAGATCTGAGCTTTTACTCTGGAGGAGTGGGCTTTGTAGTTTAATGGTCAATATAGACCAATCCATGGATCGTTTGAGCCTGATGCATGGTGGTGACTTGCTTCCCCAAATTCACGCTCTTCAGATCTTCTTTGTCGGTTCTCATGGACCTTCCTCTACTGGCGGCGACGGCAGATCTGGTGGTAGCGATGGCTGCTTAGTTCTTGAGTGTGATTTTAGGGTTTGTGTGTTTCTTAGGATTTTTTGTTGTGTTGGGCCTAAATTATATGTATTATGGTTGGTTGTGCTTTTGTTTTATTATTATGTTTGTTGTATTGGACTTGTTTGTAACTTTCTAAATGTATTGAAATCTTCATTCCTTCGACAAAAAAAATAATTTATATTTAGGGATGATAATTAAGAATGTTTATAAAACAAAACCCTAATAATCTAGGCATAGGAGGAGACATAAAAAAAAAAAAAAAAAAAGGCTCACTTGACATGCATGTATGTAAAAATAGGGCCATAGAGATTACCTGATTTTATGTAGTAGAGATTAGACCGGTCGAAGGATGACTTTCGAGAAAACTAGGTTGAACAGCCCTTACCTATCTACTTATCCCCAGATTCCATGGGCTGAACTACCTTAATGACTAAGGTGGGCTGTAGCCTAAGGGGAACTTTGGGGTTTAAAAAACTCAAACTTATATATTGGACTACATTTTAAACATAGCCCAATATATATTAACCTACTATTAGTCCAAAAAAGTCCAATTCTTTATGAGTTTAGTTGCAAGACATCAATAAAAATGCACATTAAAATAGGTACACTTTCAATTATGTTGTCGAACATATTTTTCATTTTATAGTATGTGCTTTTGGGTTTCATTAATATTTATTTGTTTTATGTTAAACATTTTGGAAATTAGCATTTAGCCATGCACTCCAGGTCCTAGGTCTGATTCCCCTCTCCATAAATATCGCTTGTATAAAAAGAAAAAAAGCGTATTGAAAATTAGTCAATAAAATTATGAACTGGCGTAATTTATATGATTTAATGTATAGTTTTATTTCAAGAAATACCATAGAAACTGAAAGTTTTAAAAAATATATATATTCATTAGATTTTAACGTAATAACTTTAGCTAGCCCACCTAGTGAAAAATTTCTTATTCCACCCTTACCAGATTCAACGAGGCTCCTAATTTTTCAGAGGTTTTTTATGCTCTTTCTGTGCTCCTAATTGTCTGTTTTCTTAGTAGGAAAGTGAGGAAAATGGGTCTAGCGGCCATATATATTGGCTTCCTTTCAATCATGCAAAAAAAATATCTCATGTCAATGTCGCCTTTTTGGTCCAAGTCCAAGTCTATGACAATTACTTTTGTTGCTTTGTCAAAACGTTCACACCTAAAGTGTATTTAGGGGAAGGAATTCTTTCTCCAATCTTTCTCAAACAATTGTATACTAGTCTTTCTGTACGCGTTTTTGCACTTGCGAGAGGTTTTTATAAAAAAAAATTTTAATTTATTTTAGAATTAAAATATATAATGGGTAGTTGTTCACCATATTATCCTCATTTAATTAACAATTTAAATTCTTAATATTTGCACTAGTCAGGTGCATTTTCTGGTATTTTGAATGTTTTACTACTTGTATTAGATATATAGATAACCAAAACCGGTGAATTTTTTTAACAATATATTAACACACTATACAATATGGTGATTTGTTTTAAGTCTTGGTGACAGAGTTATTTACTTATTAAATTACTTATTAACTTATTACGAACACACAGAGAGACAAATCAGAAGAAAAAAGAAAAATATGCTACAGACTTTCCTACTAACCAACCCAATAACATATCAGAGACTTCTTAGAGCATGTACAATGCCAAGGGCCAGCCTTGGCAACAAGCCCCCCGAGAGCTCAAATTCCACTCTAGCGCCACGAAACCAGCCTGGGCAACCCCACGGGCAAATATGGACTGGGCTGTAGCCCAAAGGTGCTGACGTCATGCTGACATCAGCGAGCGCAATTCAAATTTTTTTATCTTTGGCGCGTGAATTTCAAGCGTTCACACATCAATGGTAAAAGAATTTGACTTTCGTTCCCTAACGTCACCGCTAACAGAACCCAACGGGAAAACACCACATGGCGCTTCCCAGACGCAGCGATGGATTTTTTTTTCCAGAAATCCAATGGCGAAATTTTTTTAGAAAAATACCAACAAATTTTGGATTTTTTCTCTATAAATACCTAACAATTTTATTCACTTTCCACACCAAATCTTCATACAAACTCTTCTCCTTCCAATATTTTTTACTTTCCACTAACATTTTTCTACTACTTTCCATTTGTATCAAAAAAAGATGGCCTCTTCTGTCGAAGCCGGAGGCACGTGGACAACTCAGGAAGATATTGTGTTGTGTGAGTGTTGGGAATGTTAGTCATTTCCCTGTCACGGGCAATGAGATGAAGTTCTCTCATATGTGGAGAAAATTCATGGAGAATTTTGTGAAAGATCGGGTTCGCCTCGGACCAAAATGACCTTGGCTCGTAGATGGAAAATTCTAAATAAAGAGTTAGGGAAATTGAGAGATGCCTTTGCAAAAGCGAGAGACAACATTCGAAGCGGTCAAATCTTGCCGATAAGGTAAAATATTTATAATTGTTGTTTTATTCAATTTAATGTAACTTTTTTTTTTCTTGCATATTCAATTTTTTTTTCTTGCATTTCTAAATTATTTATATTTTCTTCCATATTCATTTTATTCTTGCATTTCCATTTTTTTTTTTGCATAATCATTTTTTTTCTTGCATTTCCAAATTGTTTATATTTTCTTTCATTTTCTTTTTTTTTCCTTCCCTTTCCAATTTGTTTAAATTTTCTTGAATATTCTTTTTTCTTCTTCTTGCATTTCCAATTATTTATTTTTAATACATCCTACAAGCACAAATGTGGTTCGGTGCGATGGGGTAAGGCAAAAAAAGTTTCTTGTGTCACCAATGTTGGGAAGTTGTGAAGAATTGTTCGATATTCAAAATTATTTCCATTGGTCCGTCGGTTATGTTAAATGAGACTCCACCCCACTATTCGCCATTGGACTCCCTAATGGATCAAGACTCACCACTTCCACATGTGTCGAGACCTATTGGGAGAAGGGCAGCAAAGGCCAAGAGAGGGAGCACTTCGAACAATGAATGTGCACAATTTTTTGAGCAAATAGCTAAGAATGGCGCACTGAGAATTGAAAGAGACTTGAAAAGAGAATAAGCGGACAAGGCACGACATGAAGCATTTGGAGTTCAAAGGCAGCGGGCACAAGAATAAGACATGGAGGACAGAGAGATGAAAATCATGGCCATGGATATGAGCCATATGTCTCCTGAAACAAAGTCCTATTAGAAGCTAAACAAAGGGATGTGATGAGAAGAAAACTTTTTCATGACAACGGACCTAGCAATACATATTGGTTAAATGATCAAAACCATTAGGTTGTATTGAAATATTTGCCATATGTATTAATTTGTGGTATTGTTTCCCTAAAGCATTAAATAATATAACTATTTATTAAAAGCATTTGCACATCAAAACAAAGTTTAATTAAAAACAAACCTTAATTTATTGCAAACAACACACAAAACAAAGCATAATTCCAAACACACCACACACAAAATAAAGCATAATTAAAAACAAAGCATAACTCCAAACAAAGCATTTGACGTCATCCACTATTATTGCCTTTCATCTTCCACAAGTGCTCGGTCAAGTCAACTTGACGCCTCTCGTGAACATATGAAGATTGCATTTCTTGATAATGATCAATCATGGAGTTGTTGTATCAACCATCCCGAATTAATAGTTCATGCTCCATTGGTTGTCCATTTGGTCTCATCGGCCTTTCATAAATTCTTGTCAACATCGTGTTCATAGGATCAGGTTCGAACACCTCTGGAGCATTATAATCATACTCATCCTCTACAATCATGTTATGGAGGATAAGGCAAGTCATCATAATGCTCCGCAGTACCTCCTCATCAAGCATCCGAGCAGCACCCTTAATAATTGCCCAAAGAGCTTGCAATATATTGAAACACCTTTACACGTCTTTCCTATAACCTTTTTGAAAGGCAGCAAAGCTTTTTTCCTTCTCGGATTGGGGATTCGGAATTGTTTTCATGAATGTCGTCCACCTAGGATAAATTCCGTCGGCGAGGATACGGTATTGTTGATTCTGTACGTGATCTGTGGGGAATGACCTCGCAATACATCGTTGAACACTGAGAATTGATTGAGCACATTGAGGTCATTCAGAGATCCGGCAACTCCGAAGAAGGAATGCCAAACCCAAGTGTCGAATGAAGGTACGGCCTCCAGAATTATACTTTTTTTGCCCTTTCGATTCCCATAATCTCTTTGCCAAGCAATTAGGCAATTCTTCCACTGCCAGTACATGCAATCGATGCTTCCAATCATTCCTGGAAAACCTCGAGCCTCAGCTTTTTGTACAAGCCTTCGAAGGTCCCTAGCTGTAGGTTTGCAAAGGTACTCCCTCTTGTAGAGATTTTCTATTGCATCACATAATCTCTCCTAGCACTCTAAGATAGATGATTTTCCCATCCGCGCAATCTCATCCACCTATTCTGTAGATGCCCCATAAGTAAGCATCCGCAAAGCAGTTGTAAGTTTTTGTTGCGGAAGAAGACCCAAACCCCAATAGCATCATACTTCTGAACAAAGTATGTGTCGTAATTACAAATATCATGCATGATTTTTTGGACCAAATGAGGCTGCATTATATCTCTCTCGAAAATAAGAAATATGATATAATGAATTTGGGATAAAGGAATCTTCCAATAGATTCTTATCCAGAGACTGCCTATGTCTGCACACATTCGGGCTACGACGATGGTGGTGTTGCCTTGATTCATTGAGCATATACACCGCTACAACCATTTCTTCCTCCTCTTCATCAGCCTCACAATCTTCTTCAGTACGTCTGCACCTGATTTCTTCCTCTTCTCGCTCTTGCCTCTCCAACACCCTCCTCAGGTTAGACATTGAGAGTAGAATGTGTTTTGTAAAATCTAATAAATGAAATAATAGAAAAGATATGGTGTGAGAGGTATGAGTTGATGGTGTAGTTTTATATAGGGATTTAGAAGATAGAGATGACACGTGGCACAGTTTTAGAGGGTGAAAATTTTATTTGAAATCTGAAATTATAATTTTTTAATAAATATCTGAAAATCTTATCTGACATGGGACACGTGGCACAATTTTAGAGGGTGAAAATCTTATCTGAAATCTAAGATTATAATTTTTTTTAATAAATATCCGAAAATCTTATCTGAAATAAGACACGTGGCAACCGAAAATCTCATCCAAAAATCTTATATGAAATTTGATGGACACGTGGTAACCGAAAATCTTATCCAAAAATTTGATTTGAAAATTTGATTTAAAAATGTTATCTGAAATTTTTAGTGAGACTTTTATAATAAACAGTGACACGTGGCAACCGAAAATATTATTTGAAAAGCTTATCAAAATTAATGATTAAGTATAAAAAAACGAAAATAGAAAATAAAGTAAAGTAAATAGTGTTTCGGTGGAACCAAAAAAGACAAGGCTTGAATAGTGTCAAACCTTGTGCCTTTGCCTTGTTCTTGTTTTTTGGGGTGGAGATACTCTTAGTTGCACAAGAAAAGTCTGTAGCATATTTTGTCTTTTTTCTTCTTCTCATTATTTGTCAAAGACTTCCTAGTACTAACCAACCAAAACAACAGGACTTTTATAGTAACCTTCACTTCACGAAGAAGGTGAAGAATGAAGGGCTGGGCCCCGAGGAAACATTCTCATGCAAGACAAAGCCCTCGCAGATAATGGGTTGATAGAAACGTCGTTTTTTGTCCTTATAGTTTATCATTTTTATCACTAAAGTTTTTATAATTTTAATTTCGTTAATTTTACTCATGTGGTTTCAATTTGATGCAATTCAAGGACAATACTCAATTTCTATTAAATTTTCTTAACTTCTGATACTTGTAGAGGGGCAATTCTGTCCATAAATTTAAAAAAAAAATTCATTCCTTTTAAAATTAAACAATACAAATATAATTGTATATAAAATAATTTTCAAATAAAAATAAAACCTCTCCGTCCCTACCCTTGTCCTCTCAACCCTACACCTACCAACAGTCACCACCCAACCTCGGCCAGCCACCACCTCCCCGTAAAACAACCACCATTCGAGCCACCCAAGCCCGCCCCATCTCCAAACAACCAAATCGCTTAAGAACCAAACCAAACTCAACAACTTGACTTCACACCATACCATTGTCGTCGGCGAACAAACCGAAGAGAAAACAAACCCAGACTTCACAGCAAACCAGATTAACCCCTCCCCCAACTTGGATCCAGCCACTTCTCAACAAACCAGATTAACCCCTCCCCCACCGCCCACCTGACGTCTCCTCATGACGAAACCACGTGGCATGTAACCTAATTCCAAAGATCTGGTTTTTTTATTTTTTGTTTTGTTTGTAAGCTACTCAAACACCAAGCAAGATCTCACCCCAGCCTATGATTTTGATGAAAGGGATGTCATAGACCCAAGGACCTTTGACTCTTCCAACTCCAACAGCCTATGCTTTTGGTTAGAGAAATATGACTGGGCCCAAAAAGTTAGGTTGTTCGGGGCAATTTGGTTGGTTGGGGATGGGGCGGGCTTGGGTAGCTGCGGTGGTGGTTGGGTTATATGGAGGCGGTGGCTGGCTGGAGTTGGGTGCGGACTGTTGGTTTGTGTAGGTTTGAGAGGAGAAGGGAAGGGAAAGGTTTCATTTTTATTTTAAAACTATTTTTATATAAATTTATATTTGTAATGTTTAATTTTAAAAGGAAAGAAATTTGTAATAATTTGTGGACTGAATTGCCCTTTCATAAGTAACAAAGTTAAGAAAATTTGACAGAAATTGAGTATTGCCCTTCAATTGCTTCAAATTGAAACTACATGGACAAAATTGACGAAATTGAAATCACAGGGACCTTAGTGGTAAAAGTGATAAACAACAGGGACCAAAAGTGACGTTTTGCCAATTATCTATTGCATTGGCCATCCATCTAAAGTTAATATTAGTAAGAAAATTTATTAGGTCGACCTATTACAAAATATAGGAACATAGCAAGGTTATGCTAAAACAAACCATAGAACCAAGGGATTCGGAGGTCAAGTTATTATGAGTAGATAGATATCTCTTCACCCAAGTCCTGTGTTCGAATCTCTCTTTTCCCAATATTACTTGTATAAAAAAAAAAAAAACAAAAACAATACAAAACATAACCATCATTGTTAGGCTAAGCTAAAACAAAATATTCAAGGTTCGAACAACTTGTTCCTACATTTGCATTTCCATGAGAGGAGATAATAGCCCTCATCTCCCTGATTTGTATTTGTTGCCTTGAGATTATTATTCTTATCAGGTGGAGAAACAACTTGAGTGGGCGTGCAAGGATGCAACCCACGCACCTGTTAACACACCCAGGAGGCTTTGAACCCAAGACCATCTTCATCTGGTTTTCTAACTGCTGATGATCTCCATCTCTTACTGCCATTGAATTAGCTTCTGAAACGGAAGAAAAGAGTGTGAGAGAAAAGATGATCACAATGATAGTAATCGTTAGCCCGTTCGGATATTTTCTTGAAGAAGAAGCCATCATGTGTCTTGTCTTGGAGTTGAAAAGAATGGAACAAGATATGAGAAGCTACGCTATGGCGTTCAATATGATGGGGCAATAGAACAAGTTGATATTTCATCACACAATGTGCCCTATATATATATTGGATTTTACTGGATACATAAGAATCCTAAAATTTCAAGGAAATCTAAATCCCTTAATAACTGGGAAATAAGAAGAAAAGGAACAAATTTCATTCTTGACTTCACCAGCGTTTACCTAAACTTACACATAAGAAATCATTTAATACATGAATCCTACTTTAAAATTTATAATCTAATATAAATCAGATCAACAAGCAGGGGTAGCTCCTCTGATCCTCATTATTTGTTTGTTATGTTCTCTTTTTTGTTTATTCCTATCAAGATGATTTACTTTCCCGATTAACTTTAGATTTACCGTACAAGATTACTCACTAGTAGGATTATGTTTACCATCTCGGTTTTTTTGGGGGGTCGCAATAGGTTTCGAAGCTTTTTGTTTTTTGGCAGCCAACTGTCAGTGTGTCTGACTTTATAGGTTTCTTTCGGTTTGAATTAGTGTTACAAGGGTTTGTTTTTTTTTTTTTTCATCTTTTTCTGCATGAATATTGACTTTTCCAACAGAACAGCTAAGACCCCAACAGTCCAAGAAACAAAAACACAACCACCGAAAGAAACAAACTAAGACCAAGAACTGCCATCCCCATAATCGCAACAATTTCGGGGAGGACAAGGCAAAACCGCCTCGGGATAGAATGAAAATCAGGGAGGTTGGAGGTCGAATGACCCAAGCCTCAGCGCACAACCCCCCTCCTTTTAACACTCGAAGCTACCCAATCTGCAGCTTGGTTTGCTTCCCTAGGGACCCATGGCCATCGGAGGTAGGAGAAAGAAGCCTTTGGAACTCTGATTTCAGTGGATAGGAAATAAAGACCACTTCGAGCATGACAACTCCTCCTTAACAGTCGATAAGCATGCCTTCGAATCCACTTCAACAATGATATTCCTTAAGCCACGGCCTAACCTCAACCCATCAAGAAATACAACACCACTACTTCCCCCAACGCTTCCAACTCTCTCTCTCACATGAGCTGAGAACAGAGGTGAGTCCAACATATGGGGGAGAGAGAGAGAGAAAAAAAATATTGGACTTTAAAGCCATGCCGATTGTGTTCCTCATCTCATTTGTGGCAGCAAATTTTGTTGCTGCTTTCCCAAATATTTCGCGTTTGTAATGGTTCTATTCTTTAATATTCACTGAATTGTTCTTCACTAGTTGCGACAAGTTTCTGTGAACCTTGTTTACCAAACAAGTTGATACTTCAACCGATGATACAGATGATGAAATTAAAATTCAGGGGATGACATTGTATATCATCGTTAATCTTTGCCAGAAATTAACAATGAATCTAAACACCCACCGGCCACCCCAAAAACAAAAATCAACAGAACAAAAAATAAAAAATAACAGAATTTCCCCCGTACACAGCACCAACTCAAAATTCTCTAACAAGTACCTAAACTTCAGACATTCTTGGCATGCTACGAAACACAAGCCTAGCACAACAGCAGGAAAACATTTTCACAAACCGTGAACTCTTGAAACTGAAGTAACAGAAAAGAAGCCAGAATTCATTGTTCGTTTCCAATGCCTAAGATGCACTTCGAAAGATGAGTCAAATATGGTTCTGCTTTGGAGCTACTGTTCAATATTGGTCCCAGGCTCTGAAGCTCTGCATTGAACTCCCTCTCAAATTTGCTGTAATATAAATGAGTCAGAGAGAGAGAGAGAGCGAGATAGAGGTGTATTTGTGTGTGTAATTATGTACATACTCCATAGCCATTTCAAACTTACAGAATAGAATCAGCAACAGTTTTATTGCTGGAGCTTAATTTTAATGGCTGATATGGGCGCCGTGATTTTGATTGCCTGGGTTTTTCTGACACAAGTGAACCATCAGACTCAACAAGGCTGGGAACATCAATAGAAGATGATATCAACCACTGAGTTGCAGCTGCATATTGTAGGCAAAGTGATTTCAGCCTCTCCACCTTCTGCATTCAGAGAACTCACTTTTGAGGAAAATCACAAAGGCTACCCAAGAACTCCAGAACTTAAGTTCTGAACAGATGATCCCAAAGAGATATGATCCCATTTCAACATGTCCTGATCCACTGTTCTGTAATAAATGCAACTTAGACGTATATTAAGTTCATTGTTATTCTCTATGTTGCATAATCAATTTATAGGTCTCATGACGAGCATCTTTACTAGCATGTTAAAGTGTATTAATTGAAAGGAAATTTATTGAAGAATGTGAAAGTTAATACTGAAAGAATTTAAGTTCTCATGCTTGTGTGAGAGACATGATTTGATTTGGAGCGAGTCCAAGATCTATAATGCTGAAGGCTGAGTGATACCTGAATTTTTCTAATATCTTACTAGGACCTACATCAAACATGGAGGCTATCATCATCCTCACTGAAACATTCTACACTAGCATAGCCTCAAACATACCTAGTATGTTGCACATCCTTCCATTTTCCCTTATTAAAGTTTTTCTCTCTTTCAAATGGAAGAGATATTCTCTCCAACCTCTTCTATATTTATTACATCCCTCTATTTCTAGTTACCTCTTCTACTATATATCCCTTTATGTCTAGTTATGCATGTATGCTTGGATGTAGTAAGAACAAACCTTGAGAAATTCAGGCAAAAGAAGCAAGCATCCCCTCAAACACTTGTCAAGGAAAAATTCATGGTGTTGGATAACCTGTATCACGAAGAGCCTTGAAAGTCAAACATGAGGTACTTCTACATAAAATAAATACTGCTGCCTCTATCAGAATGTCCAATAAGTGGCATTCTTCTTTTCAGCCAAACATTTCTTTTTTCTTTGTTTCAAATGAAGACGAGAATTTCTATAAGAGGAAGACCATACCTCATCTATGCTCTTTGCAGTTTGAAGTCTATTATGCATCACGTGCCAATTAGGCTCAATAACCTGTAAACAAGTTCTGTTGTCAATAAACATAAGGCCAGTTATTTTTTCAACATTGCTAGGAAAATATATTTCAGGAATGCAGAACTCGAATTGGATTTCTTAAGGTCGGGCAGTATTTTATTATGTTTCCCTTGTGGTCAACAGGACAGAATGAATCCCAGCCCCGCCAGACCTAGCCAGTTATCTTTAAAGAACCTTGAAAGGTCGGACTTAACTTTGTAGATGTACATTATTTCTCAAGTACAAGCTAACATTACATAGAGTGATTTGCAACAGGAGGTATGCAACAAGGATCATACATCAAAAAATAAAAATAAAAATTGTACACAATGCATATCTAAGCCTGCACCACACAAGGGTGTTTAGGTGTCAAATGCAAGCATTCCCAGCCTAAGATTCAACCATTCCCAAAAAAAAAAAATTCAGCATTTGGAAGTGTCCGATGGAATGTACCATGCTGTGTTGTATCGACAACGGCCGAATAAAAAGAAAGGAAGTAAACCAATAAAAACCAAAACCAATGGAGAAAAGAAAAAAGAACTAAAGGAGAAAAAGTACTTAAATATAGGAAAAAACAAGCACATCACAAACTACAACTATAGCATGGCAAAAGCATCTGGCGAAAAAGAAATTTGGCAAGGTAAAACCTGCCTCAAATGTTAGATAGTGTAGAAGGCTATTAATAAATTTCAGCATGCTACGACAGAGCAGAGAGGATCTGGAGATAGCAGTTCCACGCATGTTGAGGGCACGAACTCCCTGCAAATATATATTTCCATTTAATTAAACAGGGAAATGAGGCTATCTGGCCTGGCTAGATGAAAAAACAAAACAGAAACTAGTCAAGCCCATACTTGATGTGCTTGCCATGCCCCACAAAGTTGGCGATCCACGTGCTTACAGTGGAAAAGAAAGCGGAAAATCAACTGGTACTTTGTTAAGGAATGTTTAGAGATGACAATAGACAATGGCCACCGAATCTGAAAAAGAACCAAATAGTCAGCAAATCAAAGAAAAATGGTTTGATCATGATGCAGGATGAGATCAAAATGGCATCATATGAAAATTCTCACGAGCTAGATCCATTTAAGAAAATTCAAACCAAGAACATTCTCCAAATATGCATCTTGTTAAGTAATTTATACTATCATTTTACTGCAATAGTTGAGAGAAAGAGTCTCATTGAATCCCTACAAATACAGAACCGGGGAGGGAGGAGGGAGAATTTGGATGATGAAGTCTTTGGTATAAATTATGCTATTTTTTGTTTTTTGTTTTTTTTTGGGGTGCAGGTGCTGTTTTGGGTAAACACGTCAATCGTGTAGTCTGAACAAAGAAAATGAAAACAGTGCTGAGGAAATCACTGTTTTTCTAACAAACCTTATAATTCAAAGAAAATGTCTCAAGTCCTGTTATGCTCACTGGCTCCTCTAGATCATTATCATCAGGAACATTCCTGCTCCTTTCACCATCGGTAAGTGTCCCCAGTTTTTTAAGCAAAGAAGATGTTTCCTGAAGAAAAACGGTGAAACTATTTAATTGATGCAAAATCAATTCAGACATTTTTCATATGCAAGAAAAAGGAGAGAGTTGCTTACCACGCAACATGTTAAGTCCTCATGGCAAGGATCTGTTGCAGCTGCTGTGGTACGCAAAGCAAGGTCTAGAAGAGACTATTTAGCAAAACAAAAGCTTAAACATCTCAGTTATTTCGAACTGTGAAAACATAGAGAAGTATTTGCCTGTAAGGGACTATGAAGAGTGAAGACCAAACCTGCAGCTTCTCCACAGAAATCTCATCAAGCTTTTTCGTAAGCTCATCTCGAGCAATATCCATGAAATGAACTAAAAAATCACCCTGTACAGACACCGTCAGCTACTTGATTTTGAATAACACTATTTTTTTTATAAAAAAAAATTGAACAAAAGAAAAAGAAACAAGCTTTTTCCATGCATAATGTGATAGATCTTTTCTTAACCAGATCCAAAAAAATGGTACAAATATTTAACCATCAGCATGCCCTTCATGCATCCTAACCAAGATTTGCATAAGTACAATCATATCTTCTTTCTCCAAAAAAACCTATGTTTTTCTCACAAAAATAGATAAATAAGTACCAAAGATGTAATACAAATTACTGTGGTAAATCTTCTGGTAACTGAAATTTAAAAAGTAAATCTTGAATAACATAAATCATGAACATCTCATGTTCTAGCACCTTCTTTTAAGGAGATTTTTTTTTTTTTTTTTTTCAAGTAGCAGTAGTATATATTACTCTTGATTTTTGGGACCTAAAAAATTGGATCATAACACTCTAATGGTTTCTACTTCCTAAATCAAAAAGGAGGATTTTGATTTTTTTGAAATACTCTCTACAAATTAAGCCAAATTCTTACATATGCATGTAGAAGAGAGATTATTATAAAGGCCTCTTCAAAAAGTCATCTATTTTCATAGAACCAACCTTATAGGCAAATTTGCTAGATTGAAAAGGTAATACTTTGACATGCACATAACTGTAGAGAAATCACCAAGTACTTCTGGAGGTACCAAGACTTAGAATTGTAAACCAAACATGCTCCTTCCTAGGGCTTGAAGAAATTAAAGCGACCTTACACAATTACCTTTACATGGTTGAAGAGGCAAAATGTGCACACACTTCTACTCAGTGTTGAAAGCATCAACACATAAACCATTACCATCGTAACCTTAGACAGAAAGATATGTATGTCCGCTATGCTCATAGTATTATAAGGGACAGCTAAGCTAGCATAACCTAACCGTCCTCGAACCCCACCTGGTATGGATGGTTCAACAATTTCTTGTCCCAATTGTAGATTAAACATGGTATCTCCATATTACAATGTATTATATAATTGATCTATTTCCAAGTTCACTGGTCACAAAACAATATACATATACCTGATCAAGAAGAAGATAGTGCTTTATAGATCGTAATACCTGATCAAGAAGAAGATAGTGCTTTATAGATCGTAACTTTCCCATCAGATCATACTACACAAGAAAACAGAGAAGGTTGGCTAACATAAACGAATTGCAATGAGGACAATGCAGCATGAGTGTAAGCATATTAAAAAAAGAAACCAAAAAGCACAAAAGAAAATTCAGGGGAAAACCAAATACTGACAAACCGAACCTCACCTTTTCTTTGATGAGATTTAAGAGCTCACTGCTGGCAAAGTCATAAGCAGATTTTATACACTCAAGATAGCGATGGTTCGAGCCAAAGCTCATCAATTTTGAATTTTCTGATTGAGGGACCTATTCATACAATCCAGTCAATGACATGTATTAACACAACCATATTGACGCAAAGGGATAATATAATGGATGATTATAATATAAGAACCATTGTAATGGATAATTAACCAGAACCTGCACATGGTGCCCACATTCTCTCATGACATTTAGATATTTTCCGGTGGTCAAAATTGTCCCAGAAATATTTGCAAGGAAGCTAGGGATTCCATCCTTGAGGCTGTAACGTTGCGTCCAATACTTGGCATCATAATCATGAGTCAGGCTTTCCTGTAAGATTTTACAAACTGTAACACAATAAGCATAAATTTGATGCACTCATAATTGCGAACTCACAAAATATACCTTTTGAAGAGATTTGTTCTCAGCAATGAAAAATTCACCATAAGGATCATCAATGACTCCTTCATAAACCCACCTAAAAGTAAGTTTTGATTGCATACATAGGGTCAATCAGAACGTGTAATAAAGTATTGAACAAATGATACCTAAATCCACCACTGCCTAAGGAAAAGAAACAAAACAACTTAATCTGTCTTACCACATTATAATAGATTTAAAATAAGAAATCCATGTCAAAACTATTAGAGGATTGAATATATATAGAAACAAGGGGCATAATACTATTCCTCCAAGAAAATACACATGAACATAGAAAAACAATATCTTTATACACATAATTATTTCATAGAGAAGACAGCACAATAAATACAGGCTTAAGCAGGATGGGAAGGCAACGGGCATAACACCTTTAAAACGACCTGACATGAAACAACACTATCAATGTTTGTTCCGCCGTGCACAACTTGTCCAACGGGTCATGCTGGGCAGAACACATCATGGACCCAACCCATTTTACACCTACTGTAAAGAAAGATGATAAAACCTTGACATGCCGCACAGAAAAAAATTTTTTTTTTTTTTTTTTACATAGAAAGAAAAAAAAAAGGGTAATTTTATGTAAATAACACAGAAAAGGGTAACTTTTATGTAAATAACACTTTAATTTAGTGGGTAACTTTTATGTAAATAACACTTTAACAGGTCATGCTGGGCACAAGATTGAGGGATTGAAACACAACCACATCCTCATTGGTTAGAGATTATATATGTTTTAACTATAATTTTGTAATTATAAAATCCCCATATGTCAAGTGGCATTTGGATGAGGTAAGTACGTAGTAGAACCTAAGTTCAAGTTAAGGTTAAGCAATAATAGGAACTTTCAATTAAACAGAATTCTTAAGAAAAGCTTGGGCCTCTATTTTCATGTACAGGAAGGGCTATGCCAGAAAACTTTGCCCAGGCCCTACCGAAGGCTCCCTGGTCCAAAAAGCTCGTCAGGTTCAGACTATTTTTGCAAGAATATGGTCTCCTGGCTTCTAATCCCTCTCCCAAGAATACTAGTGTCAAATATGTGCCCATGGTAACCTTGGGTCTAAAACACATCTTAGTACAGGACAATTTCTCAAATAAGCCTACGTTGGCCGTTCTAAAAGACTTTTTTGGAACCTGCCCTTCCACCCTCCCCCAACACAAAATAAAATGAGATAACCGAGTGGAAATTAAGTCAGTCAGGGAGAAGAAGGAATTACAGTTTACAGTATTAAAAGAACATGGAAGAAACTTTGTAGAAGGGAATAAAACTCTCTGTATCTTTGTAGCATATTATGCTTATGTAATTAGCTTTTCATGTTCAACTAGAGATGTATAACAAGTTGGCAGAGGAAGTTGCAATTTTAACACAAAATTATGGTTGCAACTTGACAGCACGCTTGCAAAAGAGTACCTCTCCAATATTCCAAGGTATGCATTGCTCGCACATTCTGCCATCTTTTCTAGCAATGACCTTACACCATTATCACCAGCCATGGCCTTAGCCTGGATATTTCAAAGAGCCATGGTATGCAGCAATGGCAACAGGACAAAAGGTAAGAATGAGAAACATGCAGTGAGAACAATTATTACTTCCAAAGGGACCAACCAGAGGTTATGTAATTCCTATTATCTCCAAAAAATACAGAGTGACTCAGACATAAGGATTAACCTGGCTCTGCAAGAGGTTAAGAACTGCAGAACCTGCAAAATTATTAGCTGAAGCCCTCTGTATTACGTTAGATAGTGCTTGCATGGACCCCATCATTGGCTGCAACGCAGATTAGAGAGCCCATTTAGGTAAATAAAAGAAAACCCCTAAAAAATAGCTAAAATTTGTCTGAGAGAACCTCAAACCTGACAGTAAAACCACAAGCCTTGTAGGGACAGTCTTCCAAGTCGAAACTGGTGTTCCAATTGTGCCACCATGGCCTGGTAATCCTAATACAGAAAAACCAGATGGAGGTGTTCAATGGGGGAGATCACTTCATCCTTTTTTATATCCATACTTGATACTTTTCTTCATCCATGAACCTTAGGTCTAAATGAAAGAAATGGAGTTGCCATAGAGTAACTTTTATGTTGAAATAAGAAACTCAAACTGAAAACAGATTTCAGTAGGAGAAAGAAATACACATGTTGAAGAACGAACAAATACCAAATATTCCAATCACAGATTAATGAAACAAACATAACGTGCATAAGAAGGGCTTAAAACAGGGAGGGGAGGGAACCGTACTAGAAGGAGAGCCCTGAGTGCAGCAGCAAAGGCATGATTCACCAGACCATTCTTGAATTGAGATCTTGATTCAACAAACTGGTTAATGAGCATAAAGCTCTCACACAGAGGAAATACCCGTTTCGCCAATTCCTGAAGCATTTCAGTACCAATAAAAAGTGATAAATATTAAAGTGCCAAGTCTAAAACAACAGAGAGATTGTGCCAATTCACACCTGAAGAGCTAAATCCATGGATGCATCAACTTGAAAGGTGAAATTATCCTCTTTTCCGTGGGCCCTTTTGATCGAAATGTAGCGTCCTTGGATCCCAACCATTGCAGACAAGAGGTCATCGATGACCACGAGTTCCTACTTGTGCAACAACCATCATAAGCACGACTACCTTTCATCCAAAATTGTAAAGTTCCATATTCAAATTCAAATTCAAATTCAAACTCACCTGAACAGCAGCATTGTAACAACCAATGGCCTTTTCGGATCCCAAGCTGCAAAATTCAAAATTTGTTTTTCTTTTTCAATTAAAAAGACAAAAAGAAGAAGAGTATGACCAGAAATGTAAATGGATGAAGATGTGACATGATGTTTACCCAAGGGAATCAACGGAATAGCCCTTGGTGTCGAAGAAACGCGACGTCGTTTTGGTTTCCTGAAACAAAAATGAAAATTTTGAACTGGCATTTGCAAATCTCACAGAGAAAAATCAAGTGAAGAACATTAGAGGAACCTGATGAAAGCTGCCAGTGAGGAATGGCCTCTCGGAGTTCCAGCGAGGAGTTGAAGGACATGATATTGCTGAACTATTCTCCATCGGAATTGGGAAACTCACAAAACCCACAACTCAGCTCTAAATAATGTATCAAACCCAAAAAAAAAAAAAAAAAAAAAGCTTAGCCAGCCGATATTCAAGTTTCTCTCACTCTCTCTCCGTTTCTGGTTGATCCTGGTTGTGGGTTAGTGCTTGCTTCCCATGGAAATTTGAAGTCTTGATCACTATTTGGTTAGATTTTGCAACATTGGAATTTGCAGTTGGTAGGGTTCAGAGAGTGATTGAGAGAGAAGGGGAGAAAGAAAATGGTGGCTGTGGTTGTTTTGGTGAGGGTGGTGGGAGGTTGAGAACGGGGAGCTGCCGAGAGTGAAGAAACGGGGAAAAGCGGGGATGGGTTTTGGGTGTATTCAATTGTGATTTTAATGGATTGTTTTGAAGCTTAAAAGTATGGTGATATTTAATTATGATTTTTAAGTAATTAATAAAAATTTGGTGGTATTTAATTAAAATTTTTAAATAATCAATATGAGTTTGGTGGTATTTAATTAGGATTTTTAAAAATAAGAAAAAGTACTGTGATATTCAAAAACTTATCGATTTTTAGGTATTTCATTAAATGATGTATTGTGTGAGACTTTTGAGAGTGTGATATTGTAGGAGTCTTTTGTTCCAGCAGCCTGATGAATGGGCTTGGATTGCCGTAAGAAGAAAACGAATAGAAATTCCCCAAGTGCCTGAGTTTGAGAACCAAGCTCCTAAAAGGGTTTTTGAAAAGTCTGATGAAACTTTAGAAAAACACTCTTAGGTTCTTTTCACTAATAGCCAGATAATCATAATAAATTGATGAGTGACTTAGCTTGAGGAGCTTGTGGTATGGGAGCTAAGCTTTCACAAGTTTAGCAATTTTGAGAGAGAGAGAGAGAGAGAGAAGCATGGTTTTCTTACAGAGAACGAAAGTTTGATGGAAGGCAGAGGAAAATTAAAATGATTTCTATCTTAAAGGAAGAAAAAAACAAACGAGGAAGAAGATTTGGGTGGCTTGAGCAAATTCTTAGCTTGCTTGACAAAGCTTGGTCAGGCTATGAATGATGATTTTGTTGGGTAGAAGAAATTCCTTTTTATAGGCGTGAAGAACCCTAATTTCATCTAGTCTTTTTCTTCCTTTTCCTTTTGCTCCTCCCCACTCAATCCTATTTTGGTGAAATTCTCATATCCAAGGTGCATGGGTAAGGAACCCTTTGTGGTTCCAAGGATTTGACACAGCTGGACCTCCCCATAAGGGTGAGGCGCCACCTGCTTTTCCCTCTTAGTTTTCAAAATGAAGCTTGTAATGGAAATGAAGATGGGTAGAGCTTCTTGTCCGATGGGTATTCTTCCTACCTTCATAGATTTCCTTCGGTCTCTGCCATGGCTCCTTAGTTGGCCGTCCTTGGAGTTCTAACAGGGGTGGAACTTGGTGCCCGATTTTTATAAGTTGTTGGGCTGGGCTTGTACCCACGTCATTGGGTGATTAGCCTATTATTTCCAGCGCTTGATGGGTTTTCGTCAAGCTGCTGGAAATGGCTTTACTAATTTTGGGCATTCTATTGATTGTGTTTTGCCGAAGTGTTATAGTGCGCTACAAGGTATCCTCCTGAAGGATTGGATCATTTTCTCCTCTCTCTCATGCGAACCCATGTATTTGGGCCCAAGAAATGGGCTTAAGTTTTGGTGCTCCCAAGTAGCCCAAAACTCCCATTCCTTGTTCCCTTAATAGGCCTTGCGAGTGCTTGTACCCATTCACACCACAACCTTCTCAGCAAGCCCAGGGTAATTACGTGGCTTGGGCCCACTTAAGCTTGTAGCATGGCTTGGTATTAGAATAGTGATTCTTCGCATGGCTCCGTATGTTGATTTAGCCCACTCACACTACTATGATTGGCCATGACCGGGTCAAATAGCGTGAGATTTAGGTGAGCGTAAATTTACAAAGCCGGTGCATTTTGGTCCTTTTGTGCATGCTTGCTTGGCGTGACTCATGCGTCTCAACTTATGTAAGCGCGTTCTTCAATTTTTTTTTATGACCCCATCTAGCCTTTCTCGCGATGTATTCGAGTTGGGCTAAGAATGATACTGGGCCTAGCCCTTGGATTTTTGGGCCTCAACAGATATAAATACCAAATCACATAACAAATCTCATCTTCCTATGCATGATTCTCATATATGCTCTCTTCTTTTTTTTCCCACTATTTGACTGTACATAAAAAAAAAAAACTTTTCATAGGAGAGACGATTAAGAAATATTAACAAGAAAGATAATATTGCCTCTCCTGGAGCTAATGGGCATTTTTCAATAGCTCTTCTTTCCTTGTAGACAAACTTATTTGGAGCAAAATTATATTTTCGATACTCTTTTTTTAGAATCTCTTGCTTATCATAGACATTTCCTTGCAAGGAGTTGCAGCCCTCCACAACTATTCCAGTGTGCCCACAAGTTGCTTGATCTAATGCCTCAAAGACTTTTTTTTTTTTTTTTTTTTATGCGTAGCTGCTGCGCATACATCACACATGGCTAAATATTTTTTCTAATTCCCTGTCCCAAAATGTTTGGGACCAGGACAAAACAAAAAAAAAAAGAAAGAAGAAGCCTTACTCATAATCTAGAAGAAACGTTGATAAGGTACAAGGTGTTTTTTCACTCCACAGTTTTGGTCCAAGCTTTGACAAAAATTAGGAGTAGTCATGGGTTTGGGCTAGGAATTTTCATTATGTTTCTTTATTTTGTATTTCTAGTGCTATATGTTTTGCATTAGGTGTTGATGGTTTTGGATGTAGCTTCTAGCCTCTACTTATGCTTTTGTATTTCTATTGTTGGTTTCTCTATTGTGTAGTGTTTCTTTAACGTATTCATTCTGGCCATGTATGGCTATCTTAGGAGTTACATTGTTGATGTCAATGTACTCTCCCTCGACTAGCCATTGATGGTTACTATGCCTTCATCTTTGTATTAACCCTAAAAATTGGGTATATGTATCCTAAAAATTGGGTATATGTGTAAGAACCCAAAACAAAAATATCTAAAAAGAAAGAAAATATCTAAAAAGTAAGGAAAATATCTTTTAGCAAAAATGACCAAATTGCCCTCGCATATTTTAATGGGGAAAAATTTGGCTTTTTAATCGAGAAAGAATTTGGGAATTCTGCTTACGCCATTGCGTAGAGCGCGGCGAAATGAGTTCGTAGACACGGAGTAGACCCGAATCGGAGCCGTAACGAAGAAGTTATGGTCTAAAAACCGCGAAGGGCAAAATGGTAATTTGGTCAAAAAGTCAGATTTTTATACCCCTCTCTCTCTCTCCCCGTCACTTTCTCTCTCTTCCTCTCTCTCCTTCCGCGCGAACTGGGCAGTGCGCCCGTTCGACTTCCAGGCGGCGGCCCGGCCACCACAGGCCGTCTCGCCGATCTCCGCCGTGGGTACCTACGGGTCCGCCTCCGTGTCGCCGTCACAACCTGACCAATCTCCACCCCGGGGCCCCTGAGCTGGCCGGAAAATCGTGTTTTCAAATGAGTTCGTTCAACTTCCGAACTTCGACTTCAATTCTTTCGTTTCTCCACGATCGTCCAGTAGATGGTTTCTCGTATTTTTGGTTGTTCTGGCGATGTATATGGCTTCGTCGATTTTAAAAGGGTTCGATTTTGGCTGAAGTTTGGCGAAACAGGCCGTTCGAAACTACTATTTCGGGTCACTTTTTGGGGGTTGTCCAAGAACAAAAGTGACTCCAAATGGGGTGTTTTACCTAGGGTAGGAGTTTGGAGTCTTGGTTCTGAGATTTATCGGCCACCCGAAATCGCTTTGGAGACCCAAAGCTGCCCGCGCGTGGGCGAGGGTAGTGATGTAATATTGTAAAGTTTTGTGACCCTCGTATCGTCACGACCGTGTGGGTTTTCGCGGATTTCGATTCGGAGTCCGTTTGAGCCCCGAACGGATTTTCCATATAGCGCGATCCGTGGGTGCAGTGTCGTTAAAACGTCGGATCGTGCTGAATTTTGGATATGTCGGTCTACACGATGTCAGGATCGTGTAGGATTCGACGGATTGCGAATCGGAGTCCCGGATACTCCGGAATCGCGAACCCTGGGGCTAGGGTTTAGATTTTAAGCGATAACGCGATTTTGGCCAATCCGACCGTCCGTTTTGGACCAAACTCGTAAAACATGGTTCCCTTTCTGTAAGGAACCTTCAGGGAAGCCCAGATTGGCCATCGGAGGTCGTGGACCCACGGGGTCTCGGGTCGGCCGATCGGGCAGTGTATCGCTTAGCTGAGCGTCGGACCTTTTGAAACTGGTCCAAGTGTCTGAAAAGGCTAGTGTGGGCTCAAGAGTAACTTGAATTTGAACGCACGTATTTCTAGGAGCCGGGAGCAGGGTGTTTAATTTAATTCTTTTTCAGCGGTTTATTGATTTATTGTTCATGGATAATCAGGCATCAGAGGTCCAGCCGATCAGCAGGAGGAACCTTCAAAGGGCCAAATTAGCTCGGACCATCTGTCGTAGAAGTGCACAGGATCCACCACCGGGCCACTCTTAGCCTCCGCGCTTCAAAGTCAGGTAGGGTTTGTAGAAAAATCCTTGAAAGCCCGTGAACTTTGGAAAATTGCTCTGATATCGAGCTTTAGTGGAAAAACTGAAACTAGCAAATATTGGTTTATCCTATTCTGGCTGTTGGTGTGGATTTGTTGAATATTTAACAGGTGAAAATTTTGGGATTGGTCAAAATACAGGGGAGACTCTGTCGAATTTTCGGCAGAAGTCTAAGGGAATTTTAAAGATAAATTGAAGTAAGAGGGGTAAAAAGGTCATTTTTGCCCGACATTTGCCAGGTGTCGGACACTCACAGGACTTGGCTCGAATTCCAAAGTGGAAATTGGGTCGGGTCCTGTCAATATGTATCCTAAAAATTGGGTACATTCCTTCAGGTTATGTATTTAGGTGAATGATGATGGGTGATATAGTTCAGGCTTGTATAGAAATATAAGTAAAATCATGTAATTGCAATCTATTAAAATCATAAGTAAAATCCTAAGTGAATTAAAATCATAACTAGAATCATGTAATTACAATATATTAAAATCTCAATTGAATACACCCCTTAAGGTGTTTCACAACTGAAACGGACGCGGGTCTCATTTTACCCCTTGAACTAAAATGTTCTCACTTAATCCTCTTAATTTCTAAAAAATACTGAAATTTTCTCACTTACTTCCCTCCATTTTCATTCACAAAACCATTCAAGTATGATGACATGGCATGGATATTCTAGTAATTTTAGCTCCTTATCTTCTCTCCTCTCCCTCTGCCCCTTTGCCTCTCTCTTCTCTCCAATCTCGAACCCAACCTCCATCGCACCTTACCCCTTCCTCCCTCTTCTCTCTTCTCTTCTCTCTCTGTCTTTCTCTTCTCTCCCCTCCTCTCCCTAGACCCAACCCTCAATGCACCTTCATCGCATCCCAACCCCTCCCCTTCCTCTGCATCTCTCTTCTCTCACTTCCATTGCATCTCACCTCCTCCCTCTTCTTCTTTCTTCTATATGTTTCACTCTCACTGCAATAACCCAAACCAAAATATCTAAAAATTAGGATTTCTTTATTCTACCCAAAAGACGATTTTGCCCTCGCATATTTTAATAGAGAAAAAGTTGACTTTTTGATCGAGAAAGAATTTGGCAATTCCGCTTGTGCCGTTGCGTAGAGCACGGCGAAACGAGGCGTAGACACGGAGTAGACTCGAATCGGAGTTGTAACGAAGAAAATACGATCAAAATACCGCGAAGGGCAAAATAATTTGAACAGAAAGTCAGATTTTTATCCCTTTTTCTCATTTCTCTCTCTCTCTCTCTCTCTCTCTCTCTCTCTCTCTCTCTCTCTCTCTCTCTCTCTCTCTCTCCTCCCGATTCGACCCAGCACCCGACCTCCGCTCGCTTCCGACGTCGCCCCGGCCGTCACAGCTGGAGCCGATCTCCGAGACAGGTGCCAAACGAACCACCACTCGACCGCCATCATTTCCTGACCCGTCGCAGCCATTGTCGTGGCCGGAGTTCGCCGAAAATCGCCATTTTTGTCCATTTTCCAGTTTGAACTTTGAGCTCATCGTTCTCCCTCAATTCTCCACCAAATCGATCGAGTAAGGCACCAGGGGTCCGATCGACCCGCAGGAGGGACCTTCGAAGGGTCCAGCTAGCTCGGACCATTAGTGAGTGGACTTTTCTTTCCTAGAAGATTTTATAATTTTATTTTATATTTGATCTTGAATAAGTGTTATTACATATTTTCGAAGCATGATTTGCATTGTGAAACTTCTTTATTTTTATGTTATTGGTTGAGCAGCAAACTTGAGATTTCTGATACAAAGATAGTAATTTAGTTCAGACTTATCAGATTTCAGAGAGTTATCGGATTTTCTAATTAGACCACCATGTACCCATCTATTTATGGTGATTACCCACAGTCGGACCGATGTCCACGGACATCTAGTCTGATTTCAGTTACGTCAGTGCACTTGACTTTGCCTCACGAGTTTCGGGGATGCTCGGACCGTGAGTGCCAGGATTTGCCACTCGGCTGACTTCGTGTCCCCAAGACCTGCCAGGATTGCGGATCAGGCTGACTGCGGTCCCCTGTATCTTGCCAGAGCGGCTCGAGTCAACTTGGTGTCATCGGATCTGCCGGCGGATCAGGCTGACCATAGTCCCCTGATTTCGCCAGTTTGATGCTCGGGTAGACTGCGTGACGCCCGAGACCTGCCAGGGGAATTAACGGATATTACAGGGGTACAATTAGGTGGTAGTTTCAAAATATTTTGAGCCCTTTATACAGTTATGACTTTCAGTTATTTTATACTAGTTTCTTTGATATTCATGCATTATTATCTTTATATATTTGTTTAGTTAGGCGAATATATCCATTAGAATGTTTATCCATATTTATTTAATACTCCATGTTGAAATATAGTTAAAACCTCGATTTCTATCCCTATTTATTTCAAAACGGGGGTTATTATGTTCTAGCTTGTTTGTAAGAACCTTATTTTTGTCCACTCACAACTTTAAACTTGTTTTTCGCCCCCAGGCCGTTGAAGTACGAAGGAAACCACTCGGGCCATCCTCCCAACTTCCGCCTCACCACCATAAAGTGTAGGATCTCGTTGTAAATTTCTTAAAGTTCTGTAAATTTGTAGAAATGCTCTGATATCTAGTTGAAACTGAAAAACTGGAGTTGAGATCTGTTATTTGGGATATTCTGGCAGTTGGTATAGTATTTTAGCTTGTTTGACAGGTGGAAGACTTTGGGTTTGGTCAAAATACAGGGGAGACTCTGCCGAATTTTCGGCAGAAGTCTAAGGGAAAGTTTTAAAAAAAGAAAAAAGAATTTGAAACGAGAAGGGTAAAAAGGTCTTTTGTGCCCGACATTCGCCAGGTGTCGGACACGCACAGGACTTGGCTCGAATTCCAAAGCGAAAATTGGGTCGGGTCTTGCCACTCACTATCTTCGCCAAGAGAAAAGATGTTGAGTGGTTGTCAAGGAGATTTTATTTATTTATTTTGAGTTGCGGTGGTTTGGGTGTTTTGAGTAATTCTATGGAGGGTTAGGTTTGGGGTGGGGGTTGGGTTTGATAAGGAGATGGGAGAGAAGAGAGAGGCAGAGAGGAGAAAGTGGAAGAGAGAAGAGTGAAGAGGGAGGAAGGGGACTGGGTGGGGTGGGGTGCGATGGAGGTTGGGTCCAGGAGGAGAGAGAAGAAAGAGACAGAGGGGGAAAGAGAAGAGAGAGGCAGAGGGAGATAGCAAAGAGAGATTGAAGACAAAGAGCTAAAATTACTAGAATGCCCATGCCACTTTAGTACACTTAACGGTTTTGTGGATGGAAATGAACAAAAGTGGTAAAGTGAGAAAATTTCAGCAAATTTTAGAAATTCAGGGGGTGAAGTGAGAAATTTTTAGTTCAAGAGGGTAAAGTGAGACTGAGCGTTCGTTTTAGGGGGTGAAACAGTAAATAAGTCTTCACTTAATTTTAATTTTGCAAAAAGTCATTTTAGGTGCCTCTAGTTTGCCAGTCAATGACTTTTGTCTTTGTATTTTTAATTTTGTCAATTGTATTATTGTAATCTTCAATTTGGAAAAATTTATAACACATCTCATTTTCTGTCAATTATTTTGATCCATTCGATCCAAATTCCTCATAATTCACCCAAATATTAATACAAATATGCAATTTTTTCAAAACTCTAAATCCAAAAATTAGACCTAAAGTGAATGGAAAAAACTTCAACTTATGTTTTACCATTAGATGGTTCGAATTAAAGAAATACTTTGAGTGCATTTCTGGCGTTTGGGCCCAAGAATCTCATTTTTGGGTTAATTGACTTACCATGTAAATTAGATAGAGTTGTACTTAATCTTTTATGTTAGGAAACTTTTTGTGTGGGAATAGAATGTAAATTAGATAGTATGTAGGTGGTTATATTAGAAAATATTAGTAAACTAGTTTTCAGAGGGTTTCCACAAATATTCATTGGATGTCTGGGGGTTTCAAATCTCTGTCCACATGAGTGGAGGTAGAGGAGTTCAACCAGCTGAACTATACCATACTGGCAGTAAATGAGTTGTTAGTCTTAGGTAAAGGTAGCAACACTATGCTGAATGGGAAAGCCAGATCCCTCATTGGTGTACTTTTATAGATGTTTCTGGTGTTAGATATAGAGTTGTTTGGGCCTAAATTTAGCACGCCAAAAAAGTTCAAAAACAGGCCCATGGTGAAGTTACTTGCCCAGCCCAAGAAAGACCAAACATGGAAGCTGTCATTAAGGCTTCAAGGATCAGCCCACAATTTTTGATTGGGCTCAAACCCAAGAGATTAAAAACACACCCACGTGGCTACCTCAGCTTTGAAAAGTCAGCAATTCCAACTAAAGTTTTTATATGAGAAGAGACGTCTCTGAAACACTGCCAACAGAAGATCAAAAGCCCATCTGTATTCAGAGATTTTGCTCCAAAGCAATACACCATCTTCCAAGGAATTCACGGGTCACGCTTTCAAAAGCAAGAAACAGGGAGTTGTTCAGAAAATACAAAAGAAAAACCAAACCGCCATAAAATCAGCCCACACAGACGATGGCATTGAAATAGAAAGCTGCCACCCAGGAAACCAGGGAAGGGATTGCTTTAGGAGGTGACTACTGAGAGCCTATCTGCCATGATTGATAAAAATCCTTTCTACTTTACATTTTAGGAGATCTTTTTGCCGCCCATTATTAAAATTAAAACCACCTCCCCAAGAAGGTCTCTTATAAAAACAGAAGTAGGCAAGAAAGAAAAGGACACTCAATTCATCAATCAATCAAAAAAAAAACAACAAGAAAACAACCAAAAGCTCACTTGGATTCCAAGAGAAACCAGCTTTAGATCAGAATTCCAAAGTTCAGACTTAGAAAATAAGTCTTCTAAAACGAGATCCCTCGTTACAAATTTGGTTCAGCAAAAGCCAAAACAAGCAGAGTTTGAGTTTTCACAAACGTGGAGACCTCAGCGAACCCATGAAGAGTCCTGCTCAAGCAGAACAACGCTCGTAGTGCAATCTCTAGCCCATCAAACCCTCGAGAATAGCCACTTCTGTCCCCTTCAAACTGAAGAAGCTGCAGTTCTGCCCATTCAAAGGCCTCACGAAGCGTGAAGTAAACATAAAGCTCTGCCAAAATCGAACTTTGGTATCGATTTATAGGTCAGCCTAGCATCTGAAGTCACGAAGCAAGTACGGACCGGCCCAGGCGCGTCCAGTCCAGCCCAAAGTAGAACCTTCCATCCAAACAGAAATGGAGTTCCGGCCATCTTTTGACCTTCCTAACGTCAATATACCTATTTATTGTTTTGTAAAATGCAGTTCTACCTAAAACAGTCCAACTTCTATCAAATATTTCTGGCCAGAACAACCATTTGATACTGAGATAAATTATGAAAGTCCTCACCAGTGTGAGGCAAGAAAAGAACTTACTTGGGAGATATTCCTCACCCAAATTCACTGTCATTTGTTTTAGAAGTCAGTAACTTGGGGCGCTAGTTATCCACTCTAAAAAGAAGTCTGCTAGGATTTACATTGCTAGCAGTGGCACGCTCGCACACCAAAGAAAGCTGACTTGTTGACCAACACATGGTCTCCAAGCCAGTGGGGAACTTCGCCCTTCCATCACCAGGAGTAAACGCGAAAACGGGTGAACAATTTGGCACGCCCAGTGGGACTTCTCAGTATACATACTCTGACAGAGCCGTTCACAGATTTACAAATACAGGAAGCTCTAGCCAGAATCCACACCAGATATGGAGACAAACCAAATGGCTCACAGGGAAGGTCCCGAGTCAGAAGAAAGCGATGCTAGACAATCAGCTCGCGGCAGTACAGGAAGTAGACGTTCTAGGACTAGCTCCAGAAAGATGAATCAAATACAGGAGTCAGTACTCCGACAAGAAATCACAGTGCAAAGGAACCAAGACACTCTCAATAATATGACAGCAATGATGCAGTGGCAGGTTAACAGGCAGTCCCGGAAAGACCGAGAAACCGCCATGGCCAGAATCCAAACCCTGATGCTGTAGTCCAGCAGTTAGACCTCCCTTACGGCCCCCCGCCAGGACTAGCATGGCCATACCAGGAAAACCCCCTAGTTGCACAGGTCGCTGGATTACCAGATCACAGAGAAATCCAGGCTGGTCCAAGAGAAGGAGTCCTTCCTAATCAAGAACACGAAGCCCCAGCCCGACCAGATGACCTTACACTAGTTCAGCAAAACCAGCCAGAACCTCAGCCCATTCCACCATTGGCGGCCCAACATGATCAACCTTTGGCACTCCAGCCTGAACCACCAGCAGTATTGCCATATAGACCCAGAAGGATGGACCCTAATCCATTCCCTCCACCCGCAAGAGGGAGAAGTGGCAGAGGGGGAAATAACCTTTTTGCTAATCATGACAGGAATAGGCCGGGGGCAAACTGGAGAAATCACCTAGACATCGAGGAGCAGGAAGGGCACAGGGAGGAACCTCCACCCAGACCATACAGAGCGGAGCCCAGGATCGATTACATCCAGTCAGAACAGGGACAAAATCTTCCCCCTGTCAATGCTTTGAATGACATAGGGGCATTGCAAAGAATGATAAGAGAAATCATGGAACCTGAGGCTAGGAGAGGGGAAAGGCCTACTTACAGAAAACCATACCCAGCCTACATCGATCAAATACCGTTGCCTCCAGGTTTCAAAGTACCAAACTTCACCTTATTCAACGGGGAGGACCCCCATGCCTCCTCAGTTGAACATATAGGCAAGTTCTCTGTCCAATGCATAGCTATTGAGAACAACCCTCTATTGAAATTAAGACTTTTAGGCAATTCTCTCTCTGGACAGGCTTTCACCTGGTATACCAGCCTGCTAGCCAATTCTGTGCAAACTTAGGAATAGATGGAAAATGTCTTCCATGACTATTATTACAGGATCCAGCTAGAAGTCACCATCAGTGACCTAGCTGCCCTCAAGCAAAGCGAAGATGAACCGGCCCAAGACTTCATAACCAGGTTCAGAAAGCTCAAAATGAAGTGCCGAATCCCCATGGAAGAAAGACATTTCATCCAGATGGCCCAAGCTGCCCTTAAGATATCTCTCAGGAAGAGGTTCGACGGAATGTTGTTCGGGGACCTGGCAGAACTGGCTGATAAGGCATCCAAATATGAGGAATTACTCAGGGAAGAACAGCAGAGAAGGAACTCCTCCAAAGGTACTTATTACAAAACCCCTTCTTCTTCTATCCACCTGATTGGGGTGGAATCACAGGAAGATACAGAAGAATCAGAAGAGAGAGAGGTTTCAATGGCAGAAATGGCAAAACTAAAACATCCCATTAGTTGCAAGGCCCTTACAAAGCCACCTAAAGACCAAAAGCCCCCACCATTCACGGGAGGATTCGTTCCCAACAAGCCAATGCAAAACAAGGTTTACTCTTTTGATTTGACCAAGGTTGATGCTTTGTTCGATGAAATGCTGCTACATAAGGCGATAGAAACGCCCCACAGCATACCCAAGCCGGAAGAACTTAAGGGCAGATAGTACTGCAGGTGGCACAACTCTTGGAACCATTCTACCAATAGTTGTGTTGTTTTCAGGGACGTAATACAAGAAGGGATAACGGCAGGAAGGTTGAAAATGGCAGAAAAACCTACATCGGTCACGACAGATCCTTTCCCTCAACCACAAGTCAATATGGTCAACTTAAATTGGCCAGAACATAGGGAAACTCAGCCAATGACAGATGCTAGTTGCAGCAAAAGCAGAAGAATCATAAGGGAAACCAGTCAGAGACCAAGAGCCACCATAACGGCTGAGGTAGTGCTCTGTAGCAGGTGCAAATGTGAAACAAAGCTAGAAGTGGTTCTAGACAGACAAAATCAACCCACACCTAGTGTCTTCGACAGGATTGGAACCTCATCCCGAGACAAGACAAGACAGAAGAATTGTCTTAGGCCTACACAATGCAGCGAAAGGAGGACAGAGCAGCCTAGGAAGGAAATACCAATCAAGACACCCGGAAATGAAAAACCCTTGGCAACAATCATAGAGGGCAGATGGTACTCTGTAGGAAAAAGCGGTAGACCAACTCAGGAGTTAACCGGAACTCAGAAAAGAAGAATCCAAAGGCAATACTACACATATCTTAAGAGCCAGAATAATACGAAGGTACATCCAGAGACCAATTCTGCCTGGAAAGGACAAAGTCCTGAAGCACTTCCCCAGACAGAACAGAAAGCTTGTCAGTCAAGGGAACTACTGAAAACAGAACCTTCAGCCAGATCTCCTATCCATCCAGCCTCGTCACCCGGCAGTCATCCCAACATCATACAGGCACTAAAGAAATCCGAGTCTACCCCGTTACAAGGAGAAGACGACTACACGGAGGAATACGAAGAAGAACAACTGGACTACAGAACATTTGCAGATGATCGGAATGAACCCCTCAGAACTGAAGAACAGGATGACTGGACGGAAGGATACGGGGAAGAATTGATGGAAATTGAGGAAGAATTAGATGCAGAAACAGAAGCTTTTGGCGCAGAGTTGGAGGACCTGCTACAAGGTGATCTGGGAATTAACATGGTATTCATCTTGCCAGAAAAATTCAGGGCCGCCGAGGGACAAGGAAGCACTTTGGAAGGAGATGTTTTCTCTCAGGAAAGCTTTGAATGCAAATTGACAGAAACGAAGGAGCCACCAGAACGACAAGCGGACAACCCCAGAACAGACGGAACAGCCAATAACCCAGCTGCAGAGCAACTTTGTTTCTCCAAACCAACCAGGGAAATGGCAAATCACCTCAGGCCTTTGTTTATAACGGCAAACCTCGGAGGTATTCCTATTTCCAAGATCATGATAGATGGAGGTGCAGCCATTAATCTATTGCCCCACAGAATACTGATCAAGATGGGCAGAACAGAGAAGGATTTGATTCCAACACGTCTGACCGTCACCAACTTCGCTGGGGGCATCACAAAAATTCATGGCATCTTAGACGTAGATGTCATAGTTGGAAGCAAAGAATTGAAAATAGCATTCTTTGTGATAGACACTACTTCCACCACTTACAATGCACTACTT
>NC_047656.1:5560816-5590462 GCF_902201215.1 Prunus dulcis | reverse complement strand
AGTTTCTTTTAAAGGAAAGCTCAAAGACGTGGGAAGAAGAAGATGGGACGACACCTGATGATTATTAGCTAGTAACTAGCTAATAAATATCCATTTTTTCCCACGAACTCTAGATCATTGTAGGCGGACATGACAGACGCGGGGTAAGAAGCGGAAAAGACTGGCGCGCAAATTCATGGCAAAAACATTAAGTCTGAAACCGTTCCAAAACGATTCAGACTTAAGGGGCATTGTTTGGGCCTAAATTTAGCACGCCAAAAAAGTTCAAAAACAGGCCCATGGTGAAGTTACTTGCCCAGCCCAAGAAAGACCAAACATGGAAGCTGTCATTAAGGCTTCAAGGATCAGCCCACAATTTTTGATTGGGCTCAAACCCAAGAGATTAAAAACACACCCACGTGGCTACCTCAGCTTTGAAAAGTCAGCAATTCCAACTAAAGTTTTTATATGAGAAGAGACGTCTCTGAAACACTGCCAAGAGAAGATCAAAAGCCCATCTGTATTCAGAGATTTTGCTCCAAAGCAATACACCATCTTCCAAGGAATTCACGGGTCACGCTTTCAAAAGCAAGAAACAGGGAGTTGTTCAGAAAATACAAAAGAAAAAAACCAAACCGCCACAAAATCAGCCTACATAGACGATGGCATTGAAATAGAAAGCTGCCACCCAGGAAACCAGGGAAGGGATTGCTTTAAGAGGTGACTACTGAGAGCCTATCTGCCATGATTGATAAAAATCCTTTCTACTTTACATTTTAGGAGATCTTTTTGCCGCCCATTATTAAAATTAAAACCACCTCCCCAAGAAGGTCTCTTATAAAAACAGAAGTAGGCAAGAAAGAGGACACTCAATTCATCAATCAATCAAAAAAAAACAACAAGAAGAAAACAACCAAAAGCTCACTTGGATTCCAAGAGAAACCAGCTTTAGATCAGAATTCCAAAGTCCAGACTTAGAAAATAAGTCTTCTAAAACGAGATCCCTCGTTACAAATTTGGTTCAGCAAAAGCCAAGACAAGCAGAGTTTGAGTTTTCACAAACGTGGAGACCTCAGCGAACCCATGAAGAGTCCTGCTCAAGCAGAACAACGCTCGTAGTGCAATCTCTAGCCCATCAAACCCTCGAGAATAGCCACTTCTGTCCCCTTCAAACTGAAGAAGCTGCAGTTCTGCCCATTCAAAGGCCTCACGAAGCGTGAAGTAAACATAAAGCTCTGCCAAAATCGAACTTTGGTATCGATTTATAGGTCAGCCTAGCATCTGAAGTCACGAAGCAAGTACGGACCGGCCCAGGCGCGTCCAGTCCAGCCCAAAGTAGAACCTTCCATCCAAACAGAAACGGAGTTCCGGCCATCTTTTGACCTTCCTAACGTCGATATACCTATTTATTGTTTTGTAAAAGGCAGTTCTGCCTAAAACAGTCCAACTTCTATCAAATATTTCTGGCCAGAACAGCCATTTGATACTGAGATAAATTATGAAAGTCCTCACCAGTCTGAGGCAAGAAAAGAACTTACTTGGGAGATATTCCTCACCCAAATTCACAATCGTTTGTTTTAGAAATCAGTAACTTGGGGCGCAAGTTATCTATTCTAAAAGAAGTCTGCTAGGATTTACATTGCTAGCAGTGGCACGCTCGCACACCAAAGAAAGCTGACTTGTTGACCAACACATGGTCTCCAAGCCAGTGGGGAACTTCGCCCTTCCATCCCAGGAGTAAACGCGAAAACGGGTGAACAAGAGTAAAATTGTGTTATTAATTAGAGGTGGTTAGGGTTCAGTTTGGATTTGTATTCAAATTACAATTAAATCAATGACTATGTAAATATTGATTTGGTTCTATTTTAACTAAAACTATGTGTGAAAGCAAACCAAATCAACCTATTTTTTAATTTCGCATTTTTTCTTGTTGATTAGCCTAATTCTAAAGCATGCTAATTATCCTTTTCACTTTGCAGTGCAAAGACACATTCTTTTATAATTTCTAAATCTCTAAAACATCCTAAAATTCATCGTAACATCAAAGTAATAAAGTAACGATTTTCATATAAATACAAATGAAGTTCAACACTCAAATTTTGCAAGGAAGTACAAACAAAAGATGACATGTGAGGAAATAATAAAATAACAAATGAATTTGGTCTAGAGCAATTTATAGAGGACTAAAACTGTCACAGATTCACACTGTAATGGGTGGTTTGGTTCCAAGGGGGTGGAAATAGATAAGGTGGGTGGGAAAATAGAACAATGGGGTAGAAATAACAACAATCATTAAGAAATTGTAGGGGGTTTTTTCTTCCAACAACTGCAAATGGGCTAGGCTCCCGTAAAGGACAGATTGCTGAAATTCACCTCCTGTGTCTGAGTTCGAAAATCGAGCCCCAAAAGTGCTTCGAAAAGGGTGTAGAGCCTTAGGAAGTACTTTGGTCATCTTCACCAACTAAAACAACAACAACTTACAGATGATTTCCTAATGCTTACAGATAAACTTTCGAGCTTGGCATGAGAGGCATATGGCATGGAAGCAAAATCAACATGAGTTTAGCACTAAGGGGAAATTTAGGCTTTCTTGAAAAAAAAAAGAAAAAAAGAAGGAAGTGTTAAGGTGAGAAAGGAGAGGTTTGTAGGAGATTTGGCTAAGAAAGGAGAAATAAAGAACAATGCTCTTCCGGCAGCTTGACAGATGCTCTGTCTGCCAGAAAAGGAAGATGGAGAAGAAAGGTGAATAGCGCACTAGTTTGCTGGATTTTTGCAGGTAAGAGAGGAAGCTTGCTCTCTGGATCTAAGTTGAGGTTGGGTAGAAGAGGCCTCATTTTAGAGTCGCTGAAAACCATCACTTCCTTCCCAAGAAACCCTAATGGCTTCTACCCATTTTGGCCAAGCTTTTCCCCTCCTTTCTCATCTTCTTCCTTGACTTTTCTCATCTTGATGAAATCCCCTATGCCTATTTGCACCAGATCAGAGTTTTTTTGAATTTCAAGGCCCCTTTTTCCCACAGCTGTCTCAATGGGAGACTTCCTTTCCCAGCCATCTCCTTTATTGCTTTTCTCTCTTTTTTTCATGGCAAAGTCTGATGGGGAAAGGAGTTGGGATATATATATATATATATATATGCTGGTTTGAAGGGTGCTTCTCTTCCTTGCATCTTACACACTCATACCCCTTAGTTCCTTGAATGTTTTGGCTTTGAAACTTGCTCCCCCCATGTGCTGGAACCTCCCAGCAGCTCTATTCAATGAACCTTCAGACCTTCTCTTTGTGGCTTCTATTTTTTTAGCAAGGGGCTGAGGCTTTTGTGGCTCATTGTGGCAATTGTATGGGCTAAGGTGGTTCATTAAGTAAGTGAGCTATTTTTATTAAACATTGGGCTTTTTGATTGAGTCAATAGGCTATTTTGATTGGGCTATTGGGCTATTTTTTCTCTCTTGTGCTCACCCACATGTTTGGGCCTAAGAAATGGGCTTAAGTCCCGAGGCTCCCAAGCAACCCGAGACTTACCATTTCTCGGCTCATCAATGGGCCTCATGTTGATTTATTACCATCCATACCACAACCCACTCAAGCAAGCTCCGGGCATTTGAGTGGCTTGGGCGCACTTAGGCTTGCAGTGTGGTTGGGTGCGAAATAACGATTTCATGCTTGGCATGTTTTAATTTTATCATCCTTGGGAAGGACTGCGATGTTTGATTTCGGCATGGGCTTGTAAAGCCGGTATACTTTATCTCAACTCCTAGCATGACGAATTATTTATTTAGCGTGGCATGTGAACTACAACTCGTATACTCCGCTTTACATCTTTTCTTAATAAAACGTCGTTTTGGGCCAATAATTTATTCGGGCCCAACCATGGATTTTTTGGGCCTCAACAGAAATTAACATGAGACTCATTTATGGTGTGTTTACTTATTAAGGACTTAGAATTCGAATCAGGAATTGAATTCTAATGTGGAGGATTCTTGTGTTTATTTTACATCAAGGAATTAAAAAAATAAATGGATCCCACACAATATTAGGAATTGAACTCATGATTTTGGAGGAATTCAATTCCTGGGTGGGAGGTGGTGTTCTTATTCCAGAAGAACTAACCCATATGGAATTCATATTTTTACCTATTATATCCTCACACAATTTTCAAAATTCCAAATTTATCATATATTTTAGCCTAACAACGATGAAATTTTAGTAATTAGTACCACTTCTACTCCACTTCCATACGGTTTAGTAAACAACTTTAATAGGAATCCGGAATCTAACTCCCCTCAATCTATATGTTTAGTAAACAACTTCAATAGGAATTCAGAATCTAATTCTTCTCAATTCAATTCCTCCTAATCCAATTACAGATTAAAACATGAACTCCTCCTCAATTCAATTCCTCCTAATCCAATTACCGATTAGTAAACATGCCATTATAGGTACCAAATTTAAATAGTATACAAGTCCACTAATAATAGAGCATACAAAAAATAGACTAATAAGATGTAACTGCATAAAAGATGATAGCCACAACAACATTACATCATCACCACAAATGCAACGGTATACTATTGTTAGTCACCCTAGTTTCACTAGGAAGAACTAAAAGAAGCAATCGCATCCATCTCCTCCTGCAAAAGAAGCGCATCAATAAATACATCCAGATTCTCTCCTTGCATCACATCATTTATTGAATGATGAGTGATGCCAACACGATGATCAGTTACACGCCCTTGAGGAAAGTTGTATGTACGGATGCGTTCGGATCTATCCCCACTACCAATCTGTTCAAGGTGATGAAAGTCCATATCAATCCTGAAAACAGAGCAACCAATTGTATCAACTAAAATTTACCAAGTAATAGTCATACCTGTTGTGATCTAAGTTTTGACCGACTGCTCTGGATTCTAGACCTCTCTATCTCATAAAGCTTTGCACACAGCACCTTAAGCCCCTTGGCCTTGTTCTACAAAGGAACCCAAAAATTGGAAAAGAGAAAGGTGAAGAAAAGGAAAAGAACAAGACAAGAACAAGAACCAAAAGGAATACCATAAAAGAGAAAAAAGAAAAAGATAAGATAACTAGAGTGCTTTACAATCATACACTTTATACCAAAGATATTTAGAAATAATACGAAGAATGCTAGGGTGATTTTCATAACCACTAAATCGTACATAATACAACTACAAACTTTGCCCTTGCCTACTTTGACCAGTAAAAACTTCTCACATCCTATGAGCACGAGTGCTTCAAATTTGGCGGGACATGTTGAGAATCCAAAGTAGTTGGGAGAACAAGTCGTAAAGATTTGAAGTTTTAAGACTAAGTTGACTTTGAGTTGAGAAGACAAGGACAAGAGAATGGCATACGAATTAGTGAATTATCCTAATTTTTTTTAAAAAATAAAAATGAGCAACAGCATTTACAACACAGTGCCATTGCCATTAAAAGCATGATGCAGTAACGGTTCATATACATTTAACACAGATCAGGAAAATGGACCTTCTGTTGTTTTTCTGTATCAGGAAAATTATCAACTCCAAATAACAAAAGAAAAAGGTAAAGTTCTGATCCTACGCTCGATGATGCGAAAATTGCAATTTAGTTTCGCAAAAATAGGCATTATATACCATATGTTGGGATCGCTCATCTTGTATGGCTACAGTCAGGCCAGTTGGAATATGAGTTATTCTAACAGCACTGTTGGTGGTATTTGCATGCTGACCACCTGAACCACCAGATCTATAAGTATCAATTCTCAAATCCTCGTTCCTCAGGTGGACATCTACCTGCAGCAGGCCCAAATAAACATGGTCAAAGAAAAAAATAAGAGACCATTAACTGACAAAAGAACAAACAATAACCACAAAGTTTTGTATGAATTCAAACATAACAGAGTGAATAAAAGGAACTTCTGTCTGTTAGGCTTAGATCCATTTTTATAAAGCATAAAATCACAGAATGCGAATTAAATTCAGAATCAACAGGTTAGCACCTCATCAGCTTGAGGGAGGATAGCAACAGAAACAGCACTAGTGTGAATACGTCCAGACTTCTCTGTCACAGGAACTCGCTGCAAAAATGAAAGAGTCAGTAATTTGTGAGGGCAACTATAAGTAATGTGTTGAACAGGCAGGAAGGAAACCTGAACTCTGTGAATCCCACTCTCAAATTTCAGTTTCCCATAAACATCAGCTCCTGAGATTGCTGCACTAGCTTCCTGAAAAGAAGTTATAATCAAAACGTGTTATCACATACTAGGCACTAGCACTTAGCAGGTGGTGAATCCTGTAATATATTATCTGTTAAAAGGACCAGGCTTATTGGGTCCGTTAAAATGTGCGTGTTAGATTGAAAAGAGGAAGGAAATCACACACCAGACCTTATATCCTTTAAGATCAGACTCGGTAATATCCACCACTTCAAATTTCCAGCCTTTCTTGTGCGAGAATCTATCATACCTATGGCAATTTGTTATCCACACAAGGTAAGACTCTCGAAAGAAAATACATACAAGAAGTTACAAGTATTGATGCTAACTCACATTTTGAATATGTCCATTGCAAATAAAGAAGCCTCCTCCCCACCAGTTCCTAAGGAAATCTTTTGTCAAACAAAAGAAACAGAAGACACATGCAATGGAATGAAAAATATTGTTGGTATGCGCATCTACAGGTGTTTCTGGGAGAGGGCGGACGATTATACCTGCTCTAACCTCCAGTATGCAATCCCTCTCATCAGCATCATCCTTAGGAAGCAGGGACTTGAGTAACGAAGCATGCAATCTTCTTTCTTCGTCAATGGCCTGACCCAATTCATTGTTTGCCATATCAATCATGTCTTTATCTTGAGAACATTCATCCATGAGAGACCTCAAACCATCAATCTCCTGCAGAGCAGCAAACACACGATTCATTTTGCTCTGTATTTTCTAGGTACAACGATAACAGTTCCAATTGAAGTTTTTGTTCTAATTTCAGTACCTTGCTGTTGGATCTTAATTGATTTATAAGGTCCATGGAAGCGCTGAGTTTCCGAAGCTCCTTGTTAGCCCTCGCATACTCTTCAGCCGAGGCATCAGGCTGTCTTCAACCAAAAGGTCCAACACCATTTCAATTCCAAATTTTTTGTTTTTCCAAAAACCATATCAAATTCCAACATAATTTTCATTCCTATAACAATTACCAAGCAAGCAAATAGAATCACAAACATAGAGAACCTGGTTTATGAGATTTTGAAGACAAGCACTCCTCTGCTCGATAAGCGACAGCCTCTGCTCCATGATCTTTATGAGCTTTGGGGACAGTTGAGGCTCCAATTCTGCTCCTTTTCATATGCATAAAGTAAAATTAAACTAAATAAATAAAACCCAAATGCATGAAGAAGAAGAAGAAGAAAACAACAGTGCTAATAATCAGTAGAAACAACATACGAACCCGTTGTGTAAGAGCGAAGAATTCGAAGAGGGCAGGAAAAGGCAGCCATTGCTGGTCGAATCAAACTACGCCAAGTCTCACTTCTCATTCTTACACTCGCAGAAGCCAAATCCCTTTCGTAATGCAAGCCCAAATTTACAGAAATTCAAGCGTGAGCTTTTTTATAAATAAGCAAAAAAGAAAAAGAAAAAGAAAAAGAAAAAGGTTCAGAGCAGACTGAAACAAAAAGCTTGAAATGCAAGTTTACAAGAAATTAGAAAATTTTCCATTAAAGTAAACAAAGAAAAATTACAAGGTTAAATTCTAGAGAAGCAGTACCTTTTGGTCCTTTGGTAATTAAGACGTGAGAGCAAATCAAGAAAATTGGAGGAAGAAGAAGCAGCAAAGCGAGAGGAAGGGCTTGAAAATATGCGGGTATTTTAATAGCCGTCCGATGAAATCACACGGTTAATTTTTAAACGGGTTAAAATTACCCATTTACAAAAACCATAACCCGAGATCTCTCTCTCTCTCTCATTCTCTTTTCGTTGTATCACAAAACAAAAACCAGTTAGAATTATTTGAGAAATCTTCAGAGGAGAGGAAAAAGAAGAAAATTCGAGCTTTGAACAGCTTCCGGTTCTCTTCTTCATCTCCAACTACAATGGTAAGTCAAACACTCCAAAACCACTTCTCTTCGTTTCTCTGTTTCACTGATTTTGCTTGTAAATTTTTCCATTTTTTTTTCTCTGAAAAGGTGCGGCAGCCAAAATCTGAGGTACCCTTTTCTTTGTTTAGATTAGTTTTTCAGCCAAAACTGCTTGTAGTGTATAATATCAAAATCTGCTGGCTGATTTCTGCATTTTTTTTTCCTCTTAGTTTTGGTGTACTACTTTAGTTCGGCTTAGTGGTAATCTATAAAATGTGGGTAAATTGCAAACTTATATTCCCTTTCAAAGAACTCTGCCTATGCTACGTGTACTTTTTATTTTACATTTTCAGTTTGCTTTTCTGTTTTCTTTTCCCTGTGTGCAAATACGTTTGTTTGATGTATGTAGTGAGGCTTTACTAGACATGAATTACAGTGTCTTCGTAAAGTTTAATTGAAAAACTGACTGTAATATTTAGTTAAGTTTGTGATTTTTGATGATGCATATTTGAGAACAAGAAAAATATGTAGTAATGTTTGAAATGATTATTTTCATAGTTTAGAATTATAGTCCTGTCCTGAATTGTTCCAAACATAGGATACTATCCAGCCCCTTAGTCCAATGCCCCATCAAACATAGGACAGAACTTAGTCCAAGCCAAGCCTATCCTAGATGTATGACTAACCAGTTTCGTCATACCCAGTTGGCTATTGATTGTAGTCATTGTGATATGAATACCTGGCTGGCTTTGGTTTTAGATTATTTTCTCATGTGTGTGTTACTTTGTGCCTTTTGATTCAGTCAGTTTCTACTTGCAGATATTAATAGTTGGGCATGTGGGCATAAGGAGATCGTGCTAGATCATCAAAGAATTGTCTTAGCAAATATTGGTTACTGTTTATGGCTTACATAAATGAATATGCAATTGGTGCATGTTTTTTCACCTAGGCCAAAGTTTAGCAGTGGTTTGTCACGGTGATTATCCTTTCTCGGTGTTTTTTTCATTGTTATAATGAAATATTTATGGCACTAATAGTGACAAAAGAGTTTCTAATGCTTAACCACTTCATCAAGAGGCGTCCTTTGTGTTTTTGTGTGGCTTCAGCTATTCGGAGGACTGCCTTAATATCAAATTACGACAGAGAATCAGTTCTGAGTAGAAAAATTGAAAAGCCTGTGGTATCAAGTGTAAGATATGAACAGCATCAAATTTCATCTACCCGAGATTTTTGTGCTAGCGTTCAGCCTGAAAGGCTATGCTGGGAAGGTTCCTCTCATGCAATTATGTTGAAAAGGCTCAAAAAAGCCTTGAAGGAACAACAAGTGAATGAAGCATGGGAGTCCTTTATTGATTTTAAAAGGTTGCATGGCTTTCCTGAGGATTTTATTATCCGTAAGCTAATCACTGAACTGTGCTATTCGTCTGACCCTCACTGGCTACTAAAAGCATGTGATATAGTCTTGGTTATTTTGAAAGAGCGATCAGACATACTACAGTCTGATATCCTGGCAAAGCTCTCCCTCTCCTTAGCGCGAAGTCAAATGCCTAAACCTGCTACAATGATTCTTAGAATACTACTGGAGAAACAGAACTTGCCCCCCATGAATGTATTGTGCTTGGTTGTTCTGCATATGGTAAAGACTCAGGTTGGGACAGACCTTGCATCCAATTTCTTAGTTCAGATTTGTCATTGTTTCCAACGCTTCAGTGTAAACAAGAGCATCCATGCAAAGCTGGTGAAGCCTAATACAATGATTTTTAACCTTGTCCTTGATGCTTGTGTGAGGTTTAAATTATCATTCAAAGGCCAACAAATTATGGAATTGATGCCTCAAACAGGAGTTGTTGCTGATGCACACTCTATTATCATTATTGCCCAGATCCATGAGCTGAATGGCCAGAGAGACGAGATCCAGAAATATAAAAGTCACATTGATCAAGTTTCAGCTCCGTTTATGCAACATTATCGGCATTTCTATGATAGTTTGTTGAGCTTACATTTCAAGTTTAATGACATTGAGGCGGCCACTGAGCTTGTTTTACAAATGTGTGACTACCATGAGTCTCTTCCTATTCAAAGAGACAGAAAGATTTCACAGAGGTCTTATCTTGTTCCAATTGGATCTCATAATCTCAAGTCTGGGTTGAATATGCAGATTTTGCCTGAGCTGCTGCTGTGCGATTCTGTCCTCAAAATAGAGGGTAAGCAAGAGCTTGTTCTTTATTGGAATGGGAAACTTGTCCTTAGTAACAGGGCTCTAGCCAAGCTCATAAATGGATACAAAAAGGGCGGGGATACTTGCAAGCTTTCAGAAATTTTACTTAAAATACAAAAGGAGTTATGTTCATTAAGAGGATCTCGTTTGTGTTCTGATGTGATTGATGCTTGCATTAATTTAGGTTGGCTAGAAACTGCTCATGACCTTTTGGATGATATGGATGCAGCTGGGGCTCCCATGGGCCTTACTGCTTTTATGTCACTCTTGGAAGCCTATTACAGAGGAAAGATGTTTCTGGAAGCAAAAGCTTTGCTTAAACAAATGAGGAAGGCTGGTTTTCTTTCAAGTTTATCTGATGAGATGGTTGTCTCAAAATGTCAACCAATACTAGATACAAGTTCCACATGTACAAATGTTTCAAGCTTGACCAGTAAATCAGATCTGGCAAATGCTTTGGTTCAGGAAATGAGAGATGAGAAGGATGCTTCTGTGGTTTACCAGTTCAATTCTTCCATCAACTTTTTCTGCAAGGCCAAAATGATGGATGATGCTTTGAAGACATACAGAAGAATGCAAGAGATGAAAATTCAACCCACTGAGCAAACATTTACCTATCTGTTATATGGGTATTCTTCTCTGGGAATGATTCGTACTATCACGATCTTGTGGGGGGACATTAAGAGGAATATGGAGAGTGGAAATTTGGTGGTAAGCAGAGATCTCTATGAGTACTTGCTACTGAACTTTCTTCATGGTGGCTACTTTGAGAGAGTGATGGAGATCATTGACCTTATGAAGGAGCATGGCATGTACACTGACAAGTGGTTGTACAGGAGTGAGTTTGTAAAACTTCATAAGAATCTATATAGGAATTTAAAGGCATCAGAAGCCAGAACTGAGGCTCAAAGAAAAAGAATTAAATATGTTGAGAGATTTAGAAAATGGGCAGGAGTTGATTGAAGTCCGAAGAGAAGTTCAATATGAACTGGGATGATTTACTGCAAGATTCTTGCTGCTCTGACGTTGATGATTTTAAGGGCAATGTTAAAGTAAATAGAGGAGAGCTAAGAAGTGAATATGGGGGTAAATTAGATTCACTAATGTATCTGCACATAGAAAAGTAAAGCCATTTATGGTGCATTGTGACTCTCTTCGACCTAAACCAATTACCTTCTACAGCTCCAAGTTTCCTATTTGAATGTTTTGCAACAGCCAATATGGAAGATGCATTGTGGTGGTGAAACCAAACTCTTACTCCATTTTTAATGTCTGAATGGAAAGAGTTATTCTGGAGGTTAATTGATCTAATGTGAAGAAAATTGTTTTTCTATTGGCATCACAACAATTTTGCTAACGCTTTTGGGTTATGTTTTCCAATTGCTGCTCTGCAACTACTTCACAATATCAGTACCCAGTGAGTTAGTGAGGTGGTTTCTCATTGTTGTTCAATTACAATTGAAATAGTATCCGTTTCTTTTTCATGCTGACAAATTACCCATATTTCTTGGTATTGTCCAGCAATGCATACAGTTTTAATCATATGTTATTTGTTTTGATGGCAGAAATTTCTTTCACAGTTAACTAGGTGACGTATATTTTTTGATTGATAACCCGATGAGCTAGAAAGCTTCAAACAGTTTATGTCTATGTTGCCCAAACTCTTAGAGGTTGTATGATGGACTGAGCAGTTCTTCTATCTTTCTGAGGTTGTATGATGGAGCTAAGATTATTCTCTGAGTTGGTATGGTTAAATAATGAAAAAACTAAGCATGCCAGTGGACAGGCCCTCAATATGTTGATGAATTGGTGGTAATCTCAATCCAAGGTTACCGGAAACATCACTTCATGTATATTTATTTATTGACTGTATTAATGATTGCGGATATTAGAGAACTTTTTTTCAACGTTAACTTAGTTTGGTGGAGCTGAATATTATGCTGGAATGAGTTGAGGCTCATCATCCGATGATTGGGAAGAAAATATACAGGTGGGGACTCAGAACTGACGCCAATCCATAAAGCTTGTTTTCCTGCTGCTGCTCATCAAGGGAAGGTTGGTTAAGGTTGTTGTGTATTTTGGACGGTTCGGTTTGATGGTGACAGGAGGTTTGATGGTTATTATAATTGTTTCATATGACAGGACATTTTTGGTGCTGTGGAAACAGTGGCTGGGAAGAAACTAGCCGTTGGTTTGCCCATTTTGCAATTCTTGTTGGAGGAAGGAGAAAACACTATGTAGATGCTTGAAGAAAAGGGGAAGTAGAGAAAACGTTTGCTCCAAAAGGAATTTTATAGGCACTTATTGTTACTCCCACAAGAGAGCTTTCACTTCAGGTAATATAATTGTATTCCAAGTTGCTTCTCTTCGTGTGATTATTAGTTGGATGTGTGCTGCTGGAGGTTGTCTAGTTTGAGTTAAGGGGTTGGTAAGAGGTAAACCAAAGATAGATGGAAAACAACAGTTTGCCTTTTTCGAAAATCTTATTAATTAATGCCTTTGGTTTTAATCTCTAACCCTCAAAAAGTATGAAAGCTCTGTTTTTGTAATCGGAAGTCAAGTACTTTCCTTAATAGTGGACAAATCATTTGAAAGAGGACTTATAAAATCGAGTGCACTTTTCAAAAAAATTATGATATGTTTACTTAGAATCAAAATGAGTAGGAATCAGAATAAAAGGGAATGGCAATGGGAAGTAATCAAAACAAGGCATTTCAACTAATCTGAATGAGAATGATTCCCATTCCATGTAAGCAAGCATAAAATTACAAACATTATTTTAATCAGACTCAAACTCTGTTGTTTGTTTGAAACTTAGAATTAGGGTCTGACTTAATGATTAATTCTATAACATAGAAAGAGGTTGGTTTTCTTGTACAGTGATTTTCAGTTATTGTTTTCATTTTCATTTTATGACTTAGATGAGGGGATTTTGAGGAGTGTCTACCATCTTTTTTAAACAAGTTTAAACCAAATCTAAGTAGATTAATCCTTCCGTATTATAGATGACGGGAATAAATGAAGTGATTTCCAATGTATTGAATTCATTGCAGAGGAGTATAATTGAGTTATTATTAACTTACTAATGTATAAAAAGAATGATATTTATGTACAGACTCTTAGTGGCAATATTTATAGAAGGCATACAACAAAAAGAATATTAATGCACCTATACTCGCTAGAATTATTTGTCTGGACTATGTACATGTATTTCATACCTAATCTCATCTTCAGTATTACAAACAATTGTTTGGTTGAACAGTGCCAACAATCTTTCCATTTGCATTGGCACAAAGTGACTGAACCTCTTGATTCCTGCAGGTCAAACTCACGTTTTCGAGTCTTATCCCACTACATGGATTTGTTGCGCTACAATCAAATTTTATTGCAATGGCCGTAGCCGATGTTCCTTGAATGTTCCGATACACGACATCACTGACTCTCACACCTGATACCTATAATATTGAAACAAGATGAAATGTGCATTAGACATTTAGTCAAGACATACGTTTATGAATGAGTACATGCCCAATTACTATGTACATTGAGATTATAGTTTTCATTACCTGAGCAGGGCAGTTGATGTTGTGTGGGCAGTAGTTTTGGTCTATTACGATAGGATTTTGGACATTTAACATTACGACATCAAGGAATTGAACACCTTGAACAAATCCGTTGCTCGGCCTTGCCCAAGACTTAATCCTCAAACCATTTTGAGTACCCTTGAAAATTGCATTTTTAACTGTCACATTTTGGACCCCTTCCTCTTCCAAGTCTTTGGCTAAACTCCCTATGCTGCAAACCCATGTATGTGTAAGCTAACTATAATATTAACTGTTACGAGGTTTTCATATGTAAGCAATGCAATATTCCAAGAGCTATAAAATCTTACCTAATGCCATGGCCAGGACCACAAGTTATTTGCTCGATCCACAAGTCCTTTGTTCCGGGGCCAATCGAGACACAATCATCTCCAGTTTTGATAGAGGTGTTGAAGATTGCAACATTTCTTGACAATTGGACATGGATGCCATCAGTGTTTGGGCTATTTCCAGCTGCATTGACTTTGACCCCTTTGATGCGAACATCTTGGCAGCCGTTTATCACAATGTGGAACATCTGGCTGTTCAATGACATTAGTCCATTGATGTTAATGTTTCTGGAGTTCGTAAAACTCAGACTCTGCGTATCAATGGTAACAAAAATATCAAAATTTAGGAAACTACAGAACACGAAGAGACAACAAATTTAAACAAGATTTCACTTGATCTACTAGAAAGCATAAATTACTAACCGTGGCTCCTCCGTTGGGGCAATTAGTGCTTCCAGCTAACTTGCATGCCCACAAGGAGGTACCTTTAGCGTCAAGGGCACCTCCGATAATGGACACACCGGTAACTCCTTCGAAGCTTAGCCAGTTGTTAGCTTGGCCAAGGACTCGGTAATCAGACGAAGCTATCAATGTTCCATCAATTCGAAAAGTAATATCTGTGCTTTTGCAGTTATCACCTTTGAAAACCATAGCATTGCGAAGCAAATACCTCCCTTTTGGTACACGTATAGTAGTGGAATCAGAGGAGGCACATGCTGCAGTCCATACATCCAGAAAAGCTTGTGTAGAATCTATTACACCGTTAGGCTTGGCTCCAAAGCTTAGGACATTGAAAATTAATGTACTCTCAACAACACATGATTGATGTAGGATATATAGGATGAGTAGTGCTACTCTGCTAAAACAACTTGTTGTAACCTCAGCCATTTTCTCCTTTTCTATTTTTCCTTTCTGTTTGAGAGAGAGAGAGAGAGAGAGAGAGAGAGAGAGAGAGAGATTAAATTAAACCGATGACGTCGACGGCAACGAATGAAGTTGGGAACTGAGAGGTTGATGGGGAAAGCTTGAACATTGTAGGGTACTTATACTCTTGATGATACATGCATGCAGTAAGTAATGAGGTTGATATAAGTATAAGGGATGTTTGTATATGATATTATATATAGAGAGAGGTGGTGTAGGTTTAAAGAAAATATAGTTGTGGTATATATGGATGCATATACATATGGAAAGCATATATGTATTAAGAAAGCTGCGCCGGCACCAATTTGGTGGCTACTCTTTTGTGTTTTACTGTATATATAAGTAATATGGATGAATCAATGAATCATATAATATTATATGAGTCGATAATAATTTAATTAAAATATTAGTTTGGATATGATTACTTTCGCCGTTGCCTTGTTAATGAATCAATTCATCCCAAGTGGGACACACTTCCTGTACTCAAATCGCTTCATGGCTACTCATTGCTCTCAATGGAGTAACGAGCCGGATAATTTGTAATTTCAGTATTCTAGAGGTAGTAGATAGACATTTGCTAACGAAAATTTTGAAATCACTACTGGTACTGGGGTGTCCTAATGATGGCATTGGCTTATTGTAAAGTCCCACATTGGAAAAATATGCAATAAAACCAGTACTTATAAGGACTTACATGACATCTTGTAATTGCCGAGCCTAGTAACGTGGGCTTGTAACTAAGTAGGGCATTAAAGTGGTTGGTTGTTTGAGAAGCCTTGTTAGATGAGGTGTGGCAATCTTGGACTGTTCACCTTGGTGAAGTCGCACAAAGCACGCCCCTTGCCCTCGGGTTAGTGGGGGGCAGCGAACCCCAACTTGATATTAGATTGGGGTGTTAATACTACACCTCACGGGTCAAGAGCCATCACACCCCAGCGTGCTGCCTAGCTTGGCCTCTCATCACACAATCACTTTTTTGAGAAATTGGAAGTGGTCACTCATTTTTGTTCAATAAAAATTGAAATAATGATGCCAAATCATCCTTCTTATTTATTGTTATTTTCCAGCAATATGTAGACTATGTACAGTATTAATTAATTATATATTCCTATATATTTGGTTCGATGGCAGAAATTTCTTTCACAATTTTTGGTACGACATAGTTGTTTATAATCTGATGAGCTAAAAATTCAAATAGCTTGCTTGTTGATATTAAAAAAGTTATTTATAATAAGTATTTTGCTTCTAAGCTTGAATTAGGGATAATATTATTGAATGTTAACGTTATTTGCTACTCATTGAAAAAATGTTATTCTTCTTGCTGGGTGTTACTAGAAAAATATAGAAGAGAAAAGACCAGGGGAATAAACATTTGAGCTTTTAATGACATTTGAAATGGATCTGAAATAACTATATCCAAAGAATAATTTTAAATTCATTTGTTTTCTTTATTTCTTTATAGTACTAATCATGTCATTGAAGTCCAAACAAACATGAATAGGTGGCCCCATTAGGTTCAGGAATTAGGGCCACCGTTAACATGCTCGTTCTTTCTATATAATGTTCTATTTTGGTTGAATGCATTACTATTTTCTAAATAATTGAAAAAAACCAAATAAATAAATAAAAAAACATATTCATTACACCTTTTTATTTATTTAAGAATTAACGATACATTGCATTTATAAATCAAGCACAAGCCTTCTAGCCATTTTATGTACATGCTTTTTTATATTTTCGGGTTTTAAAGGAAGGAAATATATTTTGACCCAAAAAAAAAAAAAAAAAAGCAAGAAGGAAAGAAAAAATTAGGCTCCATTTTGATTGATTGATATGAAAGAAAATATTTGGATTTTACAACAATTTGCTACTAAAACAAGAACCCCATCAGATTGAATGTATATGAACTAACTAGATGATTGTTATGAGAACACATATTTCGGCAACCAATCATGAAGCGTCACATGGATAATGAGAATATTCCTTAGACCAATAATTGTGCTACATTTAGTTGGCCAATTGTTTAGACTTAAGATAGGGATATCACCATAAATTAGGGATTTAATTTTCATTAAATTTCCTTGATTGATCCAATCTCTCCATTTAAGGAAAAAAATAATTTCCTTCCGTATGAGATTTGAAATTGGTATTTAGGTGAAGGGGGTAAATTAAAACCCCAATGGACAGATCTAAGACCATCAGCCACAAGGAATTAAATACAAGTGCCCACAAATGGGTAATACAAATAAGGAAGCATAGTAACCACATAGGGTTCATCCATACCACAAAAGGCCAAAGGAATTTCGGCATAAAAGCCTCGTGCCTGAACAAACCAGACATGAATCATAGCACCCAAATCTATCAATACAACTACAACTTTTACTCTCACAAGTACAAAATACAAGTAGAGACTAGAAAAAAAAATAAATTCAAACACTCAACTCACAAGGAGTTGATGTAATTATTACAAAATAAAGAATGCAAACAAACATCCAAAAATAAACAAAGCCACTACCGCCGTTGTTGCCACCACCACCACAAATGCCGTTACTGCCTTGGAGACAGAGAACACTAAGCGAGTTACCTTACAACTACAACACCAACTAACACAACCACAAATTCAAGCATTTCTAGACACAAGTAACCTCCCCACAATTAACCCCAAATCTTGTAGATGGGAAAATGGAAAATAAGTAGGGAGGTAAGGAAAAGAGAGAGAGAGAGGGAGATTAAGAAAAATTATTTTCATTTGATAACTGTTTTGGTTGTAGTTTAGCAAAAATGTTGAATTAATTCTTTAAATATGAATTTCCCGATTTTGATGCGATATATGAGTCGTGTCAATCAAGGTCTAAAATATCGATGGTATCGGAAATATCGGTAGTCCAGAAACATAGAAATTCCGATGGAAATATCGAGATATTACCGATATCAATAAAAATTGAATAAAAAACACGGAAATTATAAGAAAAACTTAGAAATTTTTATTGAAACTTTGGAAGATGTTTATTCAGTCAATTATGTATTAGTTCATTACAAAAAAAAAAAAAAGAAAAAAAAATGAAGGAAATGCATTGCATGATGGGTTAACTGATTTAAATTGATTATATTGCGAGCTGACAAACACTGTGATTGTAGAAAATGTGTAGTAATTAATGAAAAAAAGATTAAACACACCATAATCATTTATATATAATGATTTACTACAATATTTTTACACTTTATACATTGCATGGTAAGATACATGAGTGACTTAGTACCACACAGAGTTCTTATGAGGTTGAAAATTTTCACTATCTTCATCATTTCTCTATGTAGGGTAAGTGTATTGTGAAGAGTAAATGGCAAGGGTTTGAATCCCCTTTGTGTGTGCTTTAAGTTTTTATTTTTATTTTTTTTCATTACATCGATATTTTTGATATTTTCGCTATTATAGTGATATTATAGCAATATTTTGACAAAATATTGCTGAAGTTTGAGGGAAATTATAGATATCGATATTTTCCGATATTATTAATATTTATACGATATGTGTATGGATACGTTCCGAAGTATCCGTGACCCGAAAAAATGATAATATCATTGATATTTTGTCGATATTATCGATATTTTAGACTATGGTGCCAATTAGTCCATATGACCCGTCACCCTATTGATTCACGAATTAGGGACTTGAGAATGGATAGGTCACTATTATAATTTTGAAGAGTATTTTTTTAAAAAAAAATATAAAGTTTTGTTTACACATTCTTTTTTTCTAGATTAATCTTGATTGATTGTGCACAGATTATGCTCGTGGAAGGTTAAATTTGTTAAATTTGTAAAAAAAAAAAATTATAATATTATATTAGTCAGACTCAAACTCTATTGTTTGTTTGAAACTTGGAATTAGGGTCCACTACTACAAAATAGTTAAACCACGACATGAAATAGACGATGGTGCATCTTAAAATCGTTGTTGTGTTTTAAAAGGCGACGGTTTTTTCAAAACCATTGTGATATCTCATCTTATATACTATTAGCGTTGGGTTGATTTTTAAAAGACGACGCTTGTCACTAACAAGCGTCCTCTTTTAAAACACACTAAACCAAAAAAAAAAAAAAGCCGCTTAAGTGAATTCGCGCTCGACCTAAAATTTTCAGTGTGTCTTTGAAAACCTTATTTTTCCCTCCTTGAAACCCTCCTCAACTCTAACACCCTCATGAAACTCTCTAAAACACTCCTTATTACATATCTTGTGCACTCTTCTCCCTACAAAATCATCAGAAAATCGATATGAACAAAGGAGTTGAGAGATTGATGTCTTCATAGATCCACAAGATGGAGAGGGAGGTTCTGGATCTGAGAATCAAAGCTAGTTAGATGCGGTGAAGATCTTGATCTCCAAGTTCTTCAATGAAGATCTCCATCTTAGGCACTCAACTCACTCATTAACCTCAGCGAGGCAATAATTTGAATGTTGGTGATATATGTATCTTTGTGTTGATTGATGACACATACATCACTAACATCAAATTGGTGGCTCGATTGTGATGAAGAACACAGGCTCATTTAGTACAATGCTCCCACTGGTATGATTTCATATCTCTTGGGATTTTCCAATATTCATTTTACTATGATTTCATTTTATATATCCTTGACCATATTTATTTTCCAGTTGATTTGCATTTATAACTCTTCTCTAGCTATCATCCATTGTAAGTAAGCAAGGCAAGCACTCTGCAAATATGGCTTGCTTGTCTTCTTTCTTTCTCTGCCAACATATTTATCTCTGTATTAGTTTATGATTAATTTTTTATTGGAGGTTGAAAAAGTTATGTGAAGGATGAAGCTCTTATCAGAATACATGGTAGACCATATGACAGTTTGAGAATGAGGTTTTCCTTTTCTTTCCAATCATTAGTCTAGTAAATCCATGTTTATTTGTTTAAGATATTTGAATTAGCAAGCCTAAAAAGTTGCCATGGCATATTCCAGTTGTTTGTTTAAGATATTTCATGTTATTTGTAGCTTTGAAAACTTGCTTGATGTTCTTTTAGGTCTGATGAGCATATGGAATATTTCATTTTTTTGATACCCTACTCCCAAGAACTGGAGAAGTTTGCTACACACATTCAGCAGCATACAAGTTTATACTATCCTTCTATCTGCATGTTTGTATTAACTGCTCTTATACCTTCCAATTTTTTCTGCAATGTAGGTTGGCATGGGAAGTAAACAACAAGGGTGTGTCAATTCATAGTGTGTAATACTTCCCTCATTTACCACTGTGACAATTGATGTATTTAGTCCTCAAGCTGTTGTCATTCTAAAGCTGCATAGATCTTTTTGCTAAAGTTAGGTTGCTGCTAAACAGGTTTATGTTTCAGAGTATTGGGGTCTCTTTCGTGCAGGTCCCTCTGACACTAACAACTTAAAAAATGTGCTAGAAGGCAGAGCTAAGTCAACCCAAGAAAAATTGATGAAGTTAAGATCAAATTAGTAGAATTTGTGAGCTCCATTATTTCTAATTATGGGTAGGAAGTATGTATGTAATAGAATGAAGATTGGTTGACTATGTAATAACTATTGAGCCATCAAATTTTATGAAAGAAATAATTTTTGAGTGTATATATTCGTTAGTAAAGCATTATAATTGGTTTTCTAGTTAAAATCGTTGTATAGAACTAAAAACTAAAATTTAACAACTTTGGAGCTCATTAGATGACAAATTTAAAGATAATAAAACAATGGTTTTATTGGAAAAATCGTCATTTGTACATATCATCACTTACTATTTTTAACACAATACCATTGTCTTTATATACAATCAACGAAGATTTTTAAAACAAGACCGACGTCTTTACCCATAAATGATGACGATTTTAACAAAATACCGTCATCTTTTAAACAAAAATCATCATCTTTACCAACAACTAACAACGGTGTTCATAAACCGTCGGCTTTACCCATAAACAACAACGGTTTTTAACAAAAGACTAGCGTCTTTACATCAAAACAACGAAACAATGACGATGAAAAGCCGCCGTGGTTTGACACTCCAAAAGATGACGATCGATTTAACAACGGTTTTCAAAGCATAGGAAGGGTTAATAATCAATTCTATAACATAGAAAGAGGTATGACTTAGATGACAGGATTTTTGGAGTGTCTACTTGTTAGATTTCTTTATGCATAAACAAGATCTTTCACACAAAACTGTAATAATAAAAACATGAAGACATACCTGGAGCCATCTTCCTTGAGTACACAACTTCTGAATAAATCCAATATGTAGCAGCAGCAATCCTAGTGGAACAGGAACGGCTTAAGACTTCTGCTCTCAACATGTCTTAGAAAAGCTTCTGAAGGCAAAAATTTTGTGAACGGATCTGCAATCATATCTTGAGTTCTGACCTGACTAGTTTGTCCGCTACCTTCTCCCTCACTATTAAATACTTTATGTCAATATGCTGAAGTCCAGACGACATCTTGTTGTTCATGCAGTGAAAAACAGTCATAGTGTTGTCATTATATATCTGTGTTGGTCTAGAAATCAAGTCCACCACCTTAATGTCTTTAATAAAATTCCTTAGCCATACTGCATGAGAAGTGGCTTCATAGCAAGCTACGTATTCTGAAAACATGGTTGAACTCGAAACACCAGTTTGTTTAGCACTCTTCCAAGCAACAGCTGCTCCTGCCATCTTGAAGATAAAACCTAAAGTAGAGATGTAATCATCCTCTACTTTTCCAAGATTCGCATCAGCATAACAAACAAGCTCTAAATTCTTTGTGCTTCTGTAAATTAACATATAAGCCTTTGTTCTCTGTAGGTACCTCAGAATCTTCTTTCCAGCTATCCAATGTTGCATTCCTGGATTTGGCTGAAATCTCCCCATCTTGCTAATGGACAAGGCTAGGTCTGGCCTTGTACACACTTGTGCATACATAATGCTTCCAACTAGAGAAGCGTATGGCTTGTTCCTCATCTCATCTTCTTCTTCTTTATCCTTAAGGCAATGCTCCTTCTTTAAATCTCCTTTAGCTAACGGAACTTTCTGTCCAAAACACATACTCATGTCAAAATGCTTGAGTATCCTCTCAATGTATGTTTTCTGTGATAGGCCTAGAAGGCCTCGAGCTCGGTCTCTCTGAATTTCAATGCCCAACACAAAAGCAGCTTCTCCCAAATCCTTCATCTCAAAATTATTTGAAAGTAGCTCCTTGTTGTCCTTCAGTAAATTGTGGTAATTTGTAGCCAAAAGTATGTCGTCAACATATAGCACTAGAAAAATAAATCAGTTCCCACACTTCTTCAGATAAATGCATTGGTCAGGTATGTAATCTTCAAAACCATAAGAGGAAATAGTTTGGTGAAATTTGAAATACCATCTCCTGCTTGCTTGCTTCAGTCCATAAATTGCCTTGCCAAGTTTGCAAACCATATGCTCTTTTCCCTCCTTTGCAAACCCTTCAGGTTGCCTCATATAATTTTCTTCTTCGAGCTCACCATTCAGGAAGGTAGTTTTGACATCCATTTGATGCAAACGTAGGTCATAATGTGCCACCAAAACCATAATGATGCAGAAAAAATCTTTGGTGGAAACTGGAGAAAACGTCTCTGTATAGTCAATTCCCTCCCTTTGGATAAATCATTTGGCTACCAATCTAGCCTTAAATCTTTCGATTCTTCCATCCTTATCCTTCTTTGTTTTAAATACCCATTTCGAGCCTACCAATTTCTGGCTCTTATGAGGTTCAACTAATTCCCATACTTGATTATTCTTCATGCTTTCAAGTTCATTCAACATCTCTTCCCTCCATTTGTCTGCATTCTGACTCTCCATAGCCTCTTTAAAACTTGTTGGATCAGCCTCATCTCCAATGTCAAAATTTACTTCTTGTAAGTACACATAATATGAATTTGCTGTAGATCTTCTTGGTCTGTCAGATTCTCTCAGTTGTACTAGTTCTTGTGGATTATCAAACTAAGGATTCTCGATGGCTTGCTCTTGTGGATCAACTGGGTTTTCAAATTGAGGATTTTCCAATACAGTTCACTTAAAGGAATCAGGGGTGTAACATCTTGTTCAGCATTTTCAATCACAGCTACATCACCTTCTTCTTCAAAAATAAAATCTTCATTCCCAGTGGCATTCTCCTCATGTTCTATAAACTTTGCACAACCAGTCTCAACAATTCGGGTACCATAATTTGGACAATAAAATCTAAAACCCTTTGACCTTGAAGGATAACATATAAAATAACAGCTTATCGTTTTAGGATCAAGCTTCTTCTCTTGAGGATTATAGATTCTAGCTTCAGCCTTGCAACCCCATACATGAAGATGTCTCAGGCTAGGCTTTCTGGTAGTCCAAATTTTGAAAGGTCTTAAGCACAGACTTGCTAGGCACTCTATTAAGTATGTGTTTGCTGTTTTGATTACTTCTCCCCATAGGCTTTTAGGCAAATCAATTTTCGAAATCATGTTGCTAACCATATTCTCCAAGATTCAATTTCTTCTCTCAGCCACACCATTCTGTTGTGGAGTCCCTGGCGCTGTGTACTGAAAAACTATTCCATTATCTTGTAGATACCTAGCAAAAGGTCCAGCACATCGTCCTCCTTCATCAAAACGTCCATAATATTCACCCCTTTTGTTTGACCTCACAATTTTGATCTTTTTCTCAAGCTGCCTTTCTACTTCAGTTTGGAAAATCTTAAACATTTCAAAAGCTTGAGACCTTTCTGCTATGAGATACAGATAACCAAAACGAGAATGATCATTTATAAAGGTGATGAAATAACGATTTCCATCAATTGTTTGATGAGGGAACGGTCCATAAATATCTGTGTGGATGATCTCTAAAAGATCATTATTGCATGTTGCACTTTCTTCTTAGTCTTAGTGAGTTTTCCTTTGACACATTCAATACAAATTTCGTCATCACCAAAAGTCAGTGATGGCAAGATTTGTTCCTTAACTAGAATTTTCATTCTTTCTTTTGAAATGCTCCCTAAACGTCTATGCCATAACCTAGTGGATGATCCTTCACTTCTAATTCGTTTCTCACTCGATTCAACCATTAAAACCTCGCCCTCTTTATTGCAATTGAGACAATATAATCCATTTGAGAGAAAACCAGTAGCAAGAACATTTGAATTATGAGATAATGCAAAGCCATCTTTATTGAATTGAAAAACATAACCAAGTCTTGATAATCTTGAAATAGAAATCAAATTCCTCTTCATTGAGGGTACTAAAACTACATCATCCAACTCTAAAATAAAACGAGAATCCAATCTCAGCTGCACTACTCCAATGGCTTCCATATCTACTTGCTCTTCATTCCCCACGAACACTTTAACTTCATGCTTTCTTGGTTCTCTCATTCTTATGAATTCCTGCACATTGTGAGCTATATGAATCGAGGCATCCGTATCTAACCACCAAGAATTAGAAGGAACATCCACTAAATTGACCTCAAAACTCACTAAGGCTAATTCTTCTTTACCTTTGTTCTTGTTCTTCTCAAACCACTTCTTGTAGTTGTTGCAGTTCTTCTTCATGTGACCTTCCTTCTGGCAGAAATAGCACTTGAATTCAGTGGTAGGGGTCACGCCAATAGGGTTGTTCTTTTGAATCTGACTCTGCTTCTTTACTCCCTATTTTGCAGCACCCTTATTCTCATACTTCTTGGTAGTAACCACGTTAACCACACCACCAGGAGCTTTCGTCCTATTCTCCTCGAGAACAGCAATTGTAATCAGGTCATCCATTGTCCAATCTTTCTTCAGGGTGTTGTAGGTGGATTTCATTTGATCATAAGGCAGGGATTCCAGCGCAATATGCACTAGATAATTTGGGGCGATAGGTACTTTCAACTTGTTCAATTTGGCAGCAATGTCCATGAGTCCCATGAGATGTTCTCTTGCGCTGCCTCCTTCATACTTCGTATTGGCCAGCCTAGACATGAGGTTCTTCGTTTCAGACTTATTAGATTCCATAAATTTCGTTTCAATGAATTCCATAAACTGCTTGGCACTTTATGTTTCTGGAACTCGACCAAAAAGAGCTTCTATCATAATCTTCTTCATAACCAACAAACAAACCTTATTCGCCGTCCTCTAAGCTTCATGCACCCTTTTAACCTCAGCAGGGGAATTCGCAACTGGTCTGGTCAGCTCATCTTGAGTGATAGCATAATCGATATCACTTATGCCTAGTGCAATATCAAGATCGAAATTCTATCGTTTAAAATTCGATCCAATGAGAGTTTCAATTTGCGAGAAATTGATTGAGGGAGTGTTCAAAACTATAAGGATTTGCAATCGAAAGCATATTACTTTCCTAGAAACCGATTCTCAATTTCTTAATAGAAAACAGTTTAACTCAATTCACAAAACTAACAAATAATATATATGCAAGCCTTCTTAATTAAGTATTACACCTTTGTGGCAAGAGATTACTCATAGCTTACACAAAATTACATTTTATCTTGTGCCATCACGAATAAATTACATGACAGATTCTATTTGTTAAAGAAACTTATCAAGCAATTTAGGTATGATGCAAATCTCGGTTATTTCTTTAAGGTTTGAGTGTTTAGGTTTGGTTTTGTTATGAAAAGTTTATTGATTCTCAGAACAAAGACAAACATCTATCTGGCTCAAAAAAATAACCAAACAAAACACAGTTCAATAAGGAAAACCCTAAAATTGCAGTGAATAGTAAAAACTGCCGTGAACAGTGATTTAAGGGTTTTTTGGTGTCCGTTTTTGACGCAAAATACCTTTCTGAATAGGGAATGACCTAACTTACACAACTCACTGCTTTTCTGTGACATATAAGCATTTTTAGGGTTTTAAGGTGATCTGCTAGGTCAAAAACATGTTTAAAGTGTTGTAAATATGAAAAACCAAATCAAAACATGCTTTTCCAGATTCTTTAATATTCTTGATACACTACTACAAAATGTGAAAAACACGACCAGAAAACAACGACGGTCTAAGTGAAAACCGCCGTGATTTCTAAAAAGACGACGGTTCTAAAAACACCGTCGTGTAATACCACCTTAGACAACTAAAAAATCGAGATTCAAATGGCTGTTCAAAAACAACGACGTACCTAATTAAACAACCGACGTCTATTTGAAACAGATTTCCGCAGTGTAAAATCAAAGCCAACAAAGAACGGCAGAAGTTATGAATCAACCGACGTAGAAATTAAAGACGACGATTTCAATAAAAACCGCCGTTTTTACTCATAAAATAAAACGACGAAGTTTTCGTATAAGACGCCGTATAATTACAAACAAATCCGCGGCTTAAAAATAAAAAACATCGCCGTATTAAAATAATTTACAACGACGGAAAATATAAATATCTCGACGTCATTATCATATAGTTCTACGACGTTATCTTTAAATTGTTCTATAAAATTTAACGTCGAATTTATTAATTTTATACGTCGTACATTTAATTTAAACCGCCGTCTTAATTAGAATTTTTGTTAACAATTTTTTTTCTTTGATTTTCTTATCCTACGTCGGTAGATCTACTTAATGACAAGAATTGAAATAACCACGACGGTTTATATAGAAAACCGCTGACATAATCGGATTTTTCTGAGAACCCAAGGGTTACGAAATCTTAAGAGATGGAACTCTGTTCCACATCATAATCTTAACAGATGACACAGATTTGCAATCAGAGAGACATTTTTTTGGAAGTTGATGATGTGTGTGCGTTTGTGTATCTACAAATATTATACCTAACGTCTTTGCAAATTTTCAATCAGAGAGACAATTTTCAACGACGGTTATATTATACCTAACGACGTTTAAAAAAATCAACGTCCCTCAACAAATATATTACGTCGTCTTAGTCTTACTTAAGACGATGAAAAACGACGACAGTAAAAAAAACAGTCGTTGTTTTTATATTCTTATTTTATTTAAATCTGTCATCCAAAAAAGAAACTTTACATATTCCAGAATATTAATTTCCTTGTTTTAAATTTCCTCCGGAAAAAAAACTCTATTTATAACGCACTGTAATTGAAAAATAAACTGAAAGGTTACGGGAAAAAAATTCTATTCATAATTTAAAAATTCAAATCCACGTCGGTTATATTAAACGTAACGACGTTAAATGAAATGATTCCACGTCGTAGAACAAATATTTCGTCGTGTTAGTTAAAAACGACGTAGTTATATGTAACCGCCGTATTATTTTTTTGAAATGGTTTTATATGTATCAACTTTTCGACTTACATATGCACTGTTTCCAAACCCGATTAAAAATTTCAATCTCCCAGAGAAAACTTTTTCGTCTTTTTTCCTGTCAGAACACTGTCAGAGTATCTCATCGTCTTCCTCTCGTCTTCTTCGTCATCTCTGAACTTAAAGATCGATCGTCTTCCTCTTGCTTTCATTGCACGCAAAAGGTAAGCTTTCATTTTCACTATTTTGGTTACTGTTTTGCATGCTCATACGTTTTTTGTTTGAAAAATCTTTTACCTTTTTTCTGGCCAAAATCATTTTACTTCTTTCCAAGTTTGATAAAATATACAGACAAAGAGGGAAAGTTTCCAACTTTGAAGACAACTACCTCAACTAAATAAGACGACGGTAGCTTCTTATTTACGTGGTTAAATATGTAGACCACGACGGTTCGTCGGTCGTTCTAGCGTCGTCTGAAAATTGACAAAGTTGTTTTTAAAATAATAGTCTTTTTTTTATTTGCTTGTTTAATTGCAGGTTTGATTTCTCTGAACAATGGTTTTTGTTTTTCCCTTATTTGACAAAATATAAAGAAAAAGAAACTAGGGTTGTTATCTAATATAGACGACAGTATATCTTATTGTTTTACGTCGTGTGAATGTTAATACCACGACGGTTTATTACTATTGAAGTCGTATGAACATAAATACCACGACGTTATATAAATAATGGTTTTACCACGACGGTGTATTACTATTGACGTCGTGTGAACATAAATACCATGACGTTATATAAATAATGGTTTTAAACATTTATTACGTCTGAGATTATTTCATTGCGTCGTTTAAAATCATATCATTCGTCGTATTTTATTAATAACCGTCGTTTGTGTTCTTAATCTTTTCCTGAAATATTTTCACTTGCAGTTTTTTCAGTTAAAATGGTTTCTCAACAACAAACTAAGGATTCTGGCTCCAAGAAGCTTGGAATGGTAGCTCCTCAAGACAAGTCTTCGAAGGAGATGAAGTCTTCGAAGAAGATGAAGTCTTCGAAGAAGATGAAGTTTGCTTCATCATCTGCTGAGACAGAACCAACCAGCCAGACAACAATCTCTGATGATTCAAAGGCTGGTCGAGGTATGAGCACAATGCCTCGTGTTGTGAAGAGAAAGCTTCAGAAACTGAGGCCAATTGTTGAATACAATAAAAGGGGGAAAGGTATTGGCCAAGCACATAGTGAAATGCAGTCATACATTGGTGTCTTGGCACGCTCCAAAGTTCCACTTGTGGACAAGAAATGGTCCCAAATCCCCAAGGATATTAAGGAGCAGATATGGGAAGCAGTTGACATGGCTTTTGTCGTAGGTCAAGGGGGCAAGAAATATGTTTTAGCTTCTGCTGCCAAGAAATGGAAGGATTTCAAGTCTACACTAACGAGGCATTATATCCTTCCATACACCAATGACAAGGAGAAATTAAGCCAACCCCGGAAATATATAAATTCATAGAGAAAGCACAATGGGATGCCTTTGTAGCTTCAAGGCTTTCCAAAGATTTTGAGTCTGTGCATTCTCAACATGCACAGATTAGGGAGAAACTTGAGTACAATCATCGATTGTCTCAAAAGGGATATGCAGGATTGGAGGATCAGTTGGAGGAAACCATGCCAGGAGTAGAAATTGATCGATCTACCTTATGGAAGAGAGCTAGACAAGACAAACATGGTAACATCCCTGATCGTAATCTACCTTATGGAAGAGAAGCTAGAAACAAGACAAACATGGTAACATCCGTCTGATCCAAACTGTGGCCGAGAAAGCAAAATTAATTGTATAGCGTCTACTCACTCTGTTTTCAATTTTTATTAAACTGTGAAAAATTCTTATTACGTCTTATGTTATATTTTTTCGTCGTGTGAATGATATTACTACGTCGAAACTTTTTAAAAAACGTCGTTAAAGGTCTAAATAGGAAAAACTACTCTGTTTTCTTTAATTATAGCATAAGACGTCGGTGGTTCATTTCGCGTCGTGTGAATGATATTACCACGTCAAAAATTTTTAAAACACGTCGTTAAAGGTCTAATTAGGAAACACTATGTTTTCTGTAATTATAGCATAAGACGTCGGTGGTTTATTGATTTCGTCGTTTTAAATAACTAACCACGTCGGTATAACTACCGTCGTGATAAGTTATAATAACGTCGGTTTATATGTTTTTGCGTCGTGTGAAATTATATAATACGTCGTTTGTACATAAATAACCGTCGTTGTTATAAAACAAAGAGAAATTTGAGAGGAAACTGAGATAGAGAAAAGTAGAGAAAACTGATTTTCTTCGTTCTGCCGTTTCTGTGTTTCTTTCTAACAATTAATAGGCAAAGTTTT
>NC_047656.1:5500641-5560716 GCF_902201215.1 Prunus dulcis | reverse complement strand
ATTAATAGATATAAATAAAAATAAGAATCAATATAAAAATTGAATACACAGATAGGCCAAATCTAAAACTGACGCAATATTAGATTTTGAATTCAAAATTAAACTACAAAAGAACGGTTTGCACTTTTTCCGTTTTTTCTTTCAAGGATTTGAAATCAAAGTAAATATTATACTACACATATTTGCGAAATGCAACAATTGAGTATTCAAATCATATTTGTCTTCATAAAAGGAAAACTAAATTGTCTGTTCAATATTAATTCATAATTCATTAAACCACATAAAGATAGTGCATAGAAACCCAACATTAAAACAGTAATTTCAAACACTAAACTTTAGTGCTAAGAATATATTATAATTGCTTCTTACGTTGGTATGAAGGACTTCCAAAAGTAAGAACAATAAAATGATATTAAGTCCAACAAAAAAAATAAGGGACCGTTATATAAAAGAAGATTGATGGCAACCAAAATGAATGAAGGCAATGTAAAAAGGCCCAACACAATAAAATCAAATATATATACTTGTTCTAAATATATATATATATATATTTGCTTTGAAATTTCAATTAAAAGGAAAAAAAGATCAAAGATTTTGAAACACTTCAACGTTTCGGTTTTAAACACTTCAACCATTCAATATTGGATGTTTCAACGTAAATTAATTAATGAGTAATAATAAAGTAATCCGTAATGAAACAATAGAAGCTATTTAAAACAAACAGTAGCTTAGAAAAACATAGCTCACTTCAATATATATATTTTCCATTATTTCAATGGTCATTAATTAGCTTTTGAATGCTATTAACAATTTTAAGATTCTGAAATATATTTTTAAAAACAATTGTGCTGTAGAAAACGGACACACCACATAAAATAATAATCCGTTGAGCTATAATAATAATACCACATAAATTAGTCGGTAGGTTTTATTTTCAAACACTAGCAGTAATTTCCCAAACGTTAGCAACAAATTATAAACATATAAATGTACCAACAATATTTAAAGCAGTTGAAATTGTATAGACAATATGAAAGCTTCAAACTGTATCTCCCCAAAATAAATCGTAATTTTCATTTTGAAAATCCAATACAAATGCAAAAGCTTCAGTCAAAGAGTTAAAAGATATTAAAGCTAGGGATACGGGAAGAAAACAACTTTAACTTACAAAGGCTTTAGATTGTTATAAAAAATAATAGTTTTCCTCTTTCCGTAAAGCCAAATACAAAATATTTATATTATAAATAACATATAAACAAATTGGAAAGTTTTGAAGGTATAATGAAATTGAAGAAAACAAAATAATAGGTAAGTAAAAGGAAAATAAATAATAAGTAAGAAGGTGAGTTTGGTACGGTGAAGCACGTCAAAGACGCTGTCCTAAAGCCTTTGTAGCCTCCCTATGTGCAGGTACTGACGGTCTACAAGACTCCAAGATACGGCCCCTTGTACACAAACTCAAGATCCGCTATGAGCACATTCACAGACAGATATAGGTATCCAAGTCACATAACCATTGCCCAAAATAATAATAATATAAAGTAGAGAATATATGTAAAAGTAGACAAGGAGAGAATTAGAATGTGTATGTGATATTCTGATAATATATTGTGTGTTATTGTGTGTATATGTGTGTATATGTGTGTATCTGTGTGTTTCTCAAATGTGAAGGAGGAGTGGCCTTTTATAGGCATCCAAAAACATGTAACCTTCACCAACCATAAAAGTCCACCAACCATAAAATTAAGGCATTCACCAACCAGAAATAAAACCTAAATATTAAATATTTATAACCCCCATAATAAATAAAATAAAACAGCCAAAATAATTAAATAAATAAAATGGTTAAAATTTTAAAACCTTTTAAAATTCCAACACATTATGCACAAAACACATTCAACATTTAGTACTTACGTTCCCTAAAATTAATCTTACTAAATTGTCAAATACACACATTCCGAAAGCATAATCCATGTTGGTGGTCTATGCAGGCCTCTCCCCTTTTCAGCATTGAATTGTTTAATTCCACTTTAGCACAAAAATAACAAAAGATTTCAGGCTGTAATACAAAGGAAAAAATAGACATTTTAAGGAAATAATTAAAACAGAACGACTTAGAGTTTAGAATATGTTTCCACACATCATGAGGGTGACGAGCCCCAAGAGGGTCCATGATATACACATTGTCTTTCTCTTCATCAATGATTGTAAGGATCCAATGACCCCTACATATTAATTTAAAATATATTAGTAATAGTCATAAATATATATTCGAAAAAACAAACCACTTTACTTACCCAGGATTGTTGGGATCAAAAAGATGTTGTCAATACTAGCTTGGTTCAAAGCTTTCACAATGTATTGAATCTTCTCTGCCTCATTCGGTGAGTTCGGATCATGAAAGGTTCGACTTGGGTCCATAAATGCAATCATTGGTTCCCATTCTTGGTCTTTTACCAACTTATATAAATAGCTGTTAACCATTATCATAGGGTCAATAAACTGAAATACATGATTAATATCCTGTAACAACCCGGTTCTTAAATAACATTTAATTATTAATTTATTAGAGGGAAAGACAATTTTAATAGTTTATTGGAGAAAGTTGACTTTTCACTCGAGAAGGAATTTGGGGATTTCAACTGTACCCGTTGTGTAGAGCACATTGAGATGAGTCCGTAGACACGTAGTGGGCTCAAATCGGAATTGTAACGAAGAAGTTAGGATCAAAAGAAATTCAGTGGCACAATCATAAATTTTTTGAAGTTCAGATTTCTTAAACCCGGATTTTTCTTTTCCTTCGGGAATATCACGAATAGCCATTTTCAAACTTAGTTTTCTCCTCCGTCCAGCCACCAAATCGAGTGCCACAACTTGCAAACTCTTCCTCTCTCTCTCCCCTCTTTCCATACATGGCCATATCTAGCCACGATTCTAAGCGATTAAACTAGGAAATCGATCGAAAATAGAGCCAAAACAGAGCCATTTCGGGCTGTTTCGAAGCAGCAACTCTCGACACCAATTTCGGCATCTCCAGCCTCCACAACTCAGGTAATTGCACCCAAACTACTCTTCTACCTTCCCTTTGTGTTATTCCTTGAAAACCTGAGGTGAATCAATTACAATTTCTCTGATTTTGAAACTAAAATTTTCTAGGTTTTTATGAGACAGAAAACTTTGTTCGAGGGCTCTAAAGGTGGAATTGATTGTCGAACCAAGGTATAAAGTTACTCCCCTTGATATGCTTAATTCGTAGGTATGATTATTGGCCGGCGGTTTGGAGTTTTCTGATCGCCGGAAAATTACTCAATACACCCACCGGCGGTGGAGGCGCGTGGTAGCGCGTCGTCGGGGCGTCAATGTTGGATTTTTATCCTAGAATGTTTCCCATGTCATCCCGAGCACAATGGTATGCTCGGATTTCAATTTGGTTATCGTTTGGTCGTCGATCGGATATCGCATATTAGGCGTTATGCGATATCCGGGTTCGATATGTTTGAACCATTGGATCGTAATCAATTTAATATATGTTGATCAGGTAATTCCAGGATCGTATTGGATTTGATGGATACTCCGAAATCGTGAACCCTAGGGTTAAATAACAGTAATCATCCGATCGTGATCAATCCGACTGTCCGATTTGGACCAAACTTGCAGGACATCATTATTAAAATATGTAGAACCTATAGAAACTTTCGGATTGTTAATTGGAGGTCGTGGACCACACGGGGTCTCGGGTTGATTAATATGGAACTTTATCGCTTAGCGAGTCTCGGGTCTTTTCAGGCCGTTCTAACCATCCGAAATGCTTAAGTGGGCATAGGAATGATCTTAAATTGGTGCACGCACTTTTAGGAGATGGGGGCCAGAGTTTTTAATTAAAAATTATATTGAGTAAGATTATTAATAAAATATTATGATGGTTTAATCATGCATACGGGTTCAGGCAAACCCGCAAGAGGGACCTTCGAAAGGTCCAGTAGCTCAGTGAGTGGACTTTTGTTTTATAAATGATTTATGCAATTCAATTCCAGTATTTGATCTTGAATAAGTTTTATTCAAAGATTAGTGCTATTATAATTTGATATGTGCTTTTAAATATTTTAATTTATATGCTGCCGGGTGGGATATTCTTTAAGGATATAGGAAAAGGAAATTCTAACTAAATATCAGATAAATGGCAGCAGAGTTCTAGATTTAACAGAAATTCAGTTACTCATCAGATCTTTCAAAAATTTTATATATTTTTTTAAAGCCACCTTAGGTACCCAGATATAAAGATGTTGCCTTTGGAATAAAAGTTGCCTCGGAATAAATGTTGCCTTCAGAATAAAATTGTTGCCTTCGGTATAGTCAGCGCGCTTGACAGTTGCCCCACGCGTTTCGGGGATGCCTGGACCGTGGGAGCGAGAATGCGGTTCAGGTTGACTAAGGTCTCCTGAATGCTGTGAGATTGCGGCTCGGGTCGACCTTGTATTACCGAGACCTGCAAGGACGTGTCACAAATTGTGACACGAGGAATTGACGGAAATAAAAGGGTACACCTACGTGGTAGTTTTGAATTGATTTCAATGCTTTTAAGAGAGTTTTATTGACCATGAGTATGATTGGCATATACGTATATAAATATATGAATGCATTGATTTCATTACAAGTATAATGAAGAGTGATTTAGTTTTGCATAACTGTTTTTACAATGGGGTTAGTATGTTCCTACGTATTTTTCTAAACTTTGTTTTTGGTCCACTCACATTTTTAGTGTTTTGATCCACTAGGCTTTATACATGCACTAGAGAGCCACCACCGGGCAGATTCCATACTCCGCTCCACTCTCTCTCTTCATAGGATTTTCTTTTGAAATCAAACTATGCTGTTGTAAATTCTTGAATTAGTTGCTCTGATGAATTGCCCTAATCTTCTTTTAGGACATATATCATCTTTTCTACCCCAAATATGTCCTCATCAATATATGAAGCGAGAGTCTGACCTTGGGACATTAGTTTATGTGCAAAGCCGTATAAAATCTTGCAAGACTTTGGTACTGTTTCCGGGATAGACTGAAACAATGACTTTGCTAATTTTTCCTTTGTAGTTTTCTTTTTCTTCTCCTATCACAAATACTAAAAGGTCACATATATATTAGGGATAATATGAAATAAAACAAGTTCAAAAGTAAGGTTGCTTACCACTATATCGTCTATAAAAACTATAAGATACTCTAGCCAAGCTACTTGAGACCCAACAACATCCTCAACAGTATTCAACACTCCTTTCACTAGTATCGGTAGTGGAGAAGCTCCATTTAAGGCATAATTAACAGAGACTCTTACATTTCCCTCTCCTAAAGGAACATTAGGAAGCAACTGTTGAGGCACATTGATGTCAAAAATTGTGCCACTTGCAACAATATTGTCCTTGGAGCCGAAAGCCAATTTGCAATCCTTACCCTAATACACATATAAAAGACATGTAAACAAAAAAAATAAAAATCATGCATACCTTAAACTAAATTAAGCATATGCATATTATAAAACTAAATCAAATTTAGCAAGCAATATTGTCTTAATATCAAGTTCAAAATCTGTTTTTAATTTGCAGTGCCTAAATCTAATACTACAGTATTAATAAGTGCATAATATCAAAGTAAATTCAAATAAACATTACCTTGTTTGCCTGAACTTCAATTTGCTCCACCACATCCTCACAACCATCCTCACAAACTTCTTTACCAACAGCAACTTCTATAAATTTTTATGGTATGTTTGTTGATGCTTTCTCAAACATGTGAGAAATATTTGGAATACAGGGTGAGTTAGATACATTACAGGTTTGACCAGAAATTGCCACCTTCAGCATCTCTATTTGCTTTTGAAGAAGTTCTTGCACAGCTTCGTGCTTTTTCTGTTGTTCTTCCATCATCTTTTTTGTCTCTTGCAGAAAAACATCTCTTTCTTTCACCATTTCCTTTGACACGCACTCCCTCTTTTTCCTAGGAACATTGAAGAATGCATTTGGCTTCACATAGCCTCCCACACCCCTCACCCTTCCACCATGTTCAGGGGTCCCTAAAGCCATAGCTAAGACATCATTATAACCAGATATAGTTATAAGGCCTTCTTCTTTCTCCTTCAACAATTTCTCCTGATTTAGAAAGACACACACACACACACATATATATATATATATATATATTAGAATGATATAATTTTGTTTTACAATTGACTGATTATTTTACATATATACTAACAATTGTTCCAGCCAATTCAACTACCTCCTCATCAAGAATCTTCCCGTTCTTATCTCACGTGCTACCTTCCACAGAAGAGCTTGATCTACTTCCTCATCCTTTGCCACTATCTTCTTATCTACCTATTCAAGATAAACCAAAGTTAGCACAAAGAAATTTACTCCTACTGACCCAACTATATACAGATTCTCCATATATATACTTACTAATTCTTCTACCACTACAATATATCCCTTACGGCCAGTTCTATGATGGTATTTACATTTACTGCGGCTCTCCTTTTGGAGTTCATGGATTTCCTACATTATAAACAAGTTTATGTCATATTTACAAATTTGATCATACCTGCTAATTTTGGAGAGCATAGATAATTTTTGGAGAGCATATATAATGGTATTTACAAATCTGATCATACCTGCCAATTTTCACTCAATCTAGAGATTACAAAACTTTGCCAATCTGATAATTCAATGAAGTCATACATTTCAGGAGGCTCCTTCAAGGCTTCTGGGTCATTTCTATGTGGAAGTACGTACTCCCTTGTTAATGTACTCTTGAATTGCCTCCATTTGGTTGAAGCAGATTGCAAAGTAGACTGTTTTTTTTCGAGTGTTAATTCAAAGACGGACTACACCAAGAATGAAATAAATAAGGAATCTTGATCTTATGAGAAATCATTGAAATAAGTATAAAAGAGTTATTCAATATACGTAAATTAAAATTACCGTTATTTCTGTCCAGATTTTCTCCTTCAAATGGTCATCCACTGCTACCCAACTGCTTATATGAATGGGGATTATGGCTCGAGCCATTACACCTATGTATGACGCATATTGTTTGCCCACCTTCCCCATTGCTTCTCCTTTTGGGCTAAACTCAACTACTGACTTTTTCCCTTTCTTTTTTTTTTCTTTTGAATTTTATGCATTTCTGTTGGACCACGCTTTCTTTTAGCTTCACTCGTGATGCTAACCGTTGTTTCTGATGAAGAAGCTTCCTTTGATTGGGGTATATCCGAGTGGTTCTCCGGTTTCCCTTTTGAGGGTTTTACTGGAATCTTCTTTGGTGAACCCATAGCAAGATTGATTAAGGCAAACCTAAACACCAAAAAGCAAAATATTATTAGTGAATTGTGTATATGCACCAATATGGACAGATTATATATGAATCGATAAAAAGATAGATTAAGACAGATTAAGAAAATTGAGCAGTAATATGATGTATTCTAATATGCATTCTAATATTTATTAAGACAGATTATATAGATTAAGACAGATTATATATGCATTCTAATATGATGTCAAGAAAGAAAATTCTTACATTAGAAAATTGAACAATGCTTTGGGCATTCCACACACATAAACCGACATCTATGCTCTTTTATTTCAATTAGTGACCCATATACCCTCGCAATCTATTCGAATGTACTTTGTATCTCCCTCATCCAATTCATATTTAAATTCTTCAACCGATGGTAGTCCATTGGTAGATGATTGGTGTTCAAGTATAGCATCTTCTAACTCATCACCATGAACATAGACTCTATTCGGCATTGAAAGCACAATTGACTAGCCATCGTTTTCAGGGTCATCAATGTAAAATACTTGACTCATGTGAGTGGCCATAACAAATTCATCCTTTCCATAACCTCTCCTATTAAGGTTCACCATAGTCAACCCGGTGTCATCATCATATTTGATACCTTTCTCATTCTCAACCCATGCACACTTAAATAAAGGCACCTGAAACTGATGATAATTAAGCTCCCATATTTCTTCAAGAACTCCATAAAATTTCATGTTTGAAACAATTGGATTTTTATCCTTTGCACTCGAAACTTGCATAGTACTTACTACCAAGCAAACCCCACTATTTTGGACAGCACGCTCGTTGTCTCGTGTTTTGGTGTGGTATCGGTATCCATCTATTGCATAACCGCTATATTTCATAACTCCTTTCAACCAACCACTTTACAGTGTCTGTCACCGCATTCATATTCATGCATAATTGACCACCCACCTAGGATAATAAAACATAATAAATTTGTTTGTCGTACCAATTAAATATGTTCAACACAAGTTAGTACTATAACCACAACTGACCCTATGATGAAACCAACTAATAAGCCTTCGGTTGTGCATGTCTTGCATCCATTTTTCATCGTTTGCTTTCCTAGGATTAGTCTCATTCAAATGCTGCTTATGCTAACTGTAAAACATTACAATGCACAAATAATAATTTTGTTATTAAGCCGACTTAATAACCAAAAAAAAAAAAAAAAACAGAAGAGTTGTTTTCAAAGATAACTTACTTTATGAAAGGATCAACTTCCATTGTATTATCTAAGATAGTTCGATGTGCTTGCTCCCATTTGTCATGCGGCATCGATTCTATAACAGTGCTTGATAAAGCAGTGCTAGTATTTGCTAGATCTAACCTTGATGTAGGTACCCCAATTGCACTTAAATCAGTCATGTACTCTGAGCAAAACTGTATAGATTCTTCCACATGGAAGCGTTCAACGATACAACCCTCCGGATACACACGATTGTGTACATAACCCTTTAATACCTTCATGTATCTTTCGAAAGGGTACATCCATCTATAAAAAACTGGTCCACACAAACGAACCTCTTTAATAAAGTGCACAGTTAGATGGACCATTATATCAAAGAAAGATGGAGGAAAAAATTGCTCAAGTAAACACAATATTGCCACAAGGTCCGATTGTATCCTATCAAGGTTAGGTACATCCACCACTTTCTTACATAAATCATTGAAGAAGAAACAAAATCTTGTTATTGCATATCTAACATGTTTAGGCAACACACGTATAACCACAGGTAGCAATTGTTGCATCAATACGTGGCAATCATGTGACTTAAGACCAAGTAGTTTCAACTCTTTCATGCATACAACGTTTCTTATATTCGAAGAGTAGCCTTTGGGCACTTTAATACCCATCAATGCTTTGCACATTGAAATTTTCTCCTTCTTATTCAATGTACACATTGATGGAGGCAAAAAAGTTCTCTTCTCCCCAACTTGTGGCGCCAAACCAATTCTTACCCCCAATTTAACATGATCCTCACGAGCTGCCACACCATCTTTTGTTTACCTGGGAATGTTCAACAATGTACTGAAAATACTCTAGTGTAAAATCTTCTCAATGTGCATAACATCGAGGCAACGTCGAACATAGTGTGATTTCCAATAAGGAAGATTAAAGAAAATTGATCTTTTCTTGTAATAGTTAGTACAACCTACATCTTTCCGCTTTCCAATTCTCTTCCCCCACTCATAGTTTATGGACTCGCCTTCTTTCCGTACTTGTTCCCCGGTTAGAGGCATTGGTGGCGGGTCAAGTTCTTTCTTACCATTAAATTCTTCAGTTAATTTTCTGTAAGGATAATAACGTAATAAGAATCTGCGATGGCCAGTGAATGCCATTTTATTTCCATGTTCCAACCTTTCCGCATATGTCTTGTCACCATATATTGGACATGCATAATACCCTTTCATAGTGCACCCAGACAAGTTACCATATGCCAGAAAATCATTGATTGTCCATAAAAGGACAGCTCTCAAAGTGAATGACTCTTGCCGAAAAGCATCATAGACTCCCTCCACCCCATCCCATAATAACGCTAAATCATCAACTAATGGTTCCAAGCAGATGTCTATATCATTACCAGGTTGTTTAGGGCCAGAAATTAACTATGTTAACATAATAAACTTCTTCATGCACAACTCTAGAGGCAGGTTATATGTCACCAAAATCACTGGCCAGCAACTATATCTAATACTAAGAGAACTATGAGGATTGATTCCATCCGAAGAAAGAGATAACCTAAGGTTTCTTGACTCACTCCCAAAATCTGGCCACTTATAATCAGTCATCTTCCACAATGGCGAATCAGCTGGATGACGCAATCTACCATCCTTTATTTGAGCTTCATTATGCCAAGTTAAACTTTTAGATGTTTCCTAGGACTTAAACATACGTTTAAACCTAGGGATAGGAGGAAAGTACCATAAAGCCTTTGTTGGGACCCCTTTCTTCACTATGTTCTTCTTTGTCACCTTCCATCTTGAAAGGCCACATTTAGGGTAGCTTGTCAAATCATGATACTTCGTCCTATACAAAATGCAATCATTAGAGCATGCATCTTCTCATATTTCAATCCCAATGCATTCAACGTCTTCTTTGCCTCATACATAGACGAGGGTAGCTCTTGACCGATCAGGAGCAAATCACTAACTTCGATTAGCATATCCAAGAAACAATTGTCAGTCATGCCATGCCTTGCTTTAAGGTTGTACAACTTAACCAATCCTGATAACTTGGTGTGCTTATGACACCCAGGATAAAGAGGCTTCTCGGCTTCCTACACAAACTTCTTAAATTCCTCTAGATTTTCAGTGAAGTGAACATGTGCACCTTCGCACATGTCAACCGTTTCACCAAAAAAATCACGTTATGGTTGTGGTACTTGATTTACAGTTTCACTAGCATTTATTTCAATACGCTTGGCATGCCATATTCAATCCTTGTATGTTTGGTCAAAACCATTAAAATACATATGCTCCCTTATTACTCTAATCATAAACTTTCTTGTATTCCCATATTTCTGGCATGGTCAGCGAATGCGTCCATGATCAATAGCATTTGCTAATGCTATCCTTAGAAATTATTCAACTCCCTCTTCATACTCTTTACTTCTCCTATCGGCAAGCATCCAAGATTTTTCCATAATTGCTTAACCCTCATTTTTACCAATACACAATAAAGTTAGAGGAAACACTAGGTCATATTCAAAACAAAGAGGGCAGTAGCCAATTGCATCCAACTCAGCTCAATTGCAATGATGTTACATGAATTGCATACCACATGCATATTTAACTTAAGCCTTGTTATTTCAAAATCACAATGAAAATTACAGAACCTAGTAGTAACACATTCAAATTTACACTCTAAGCCATCCATTGCAATGGAAATTACAGGCGCAAAATTGACCTTCCATCATTTAAATAAAATTGCATCACAATATTTCCCACAGCTGCCAACAAAGAACCAAAGTTTTTTTTTACTAACACTCAAAGACCAAACCAGAGTATTCAAACAGTTTTAAACAGAATGGTATCCAAATAGAAATAGTAAAAGCATAAATAGAAGCATACGAAACTCAGAACTCAAATAGTGAGAAACAAATACACTCAAAAGAGTAAAAGCATAAATTGAAGAGGAAAATGTTTTGTCTTACTTGTAGTTATCAAGATTCTGTACATGCAGAGATAAGAGATTGCATCAAAGGTAGCTGTCTGAACTCCAAAGGGAATGCAAAATTTGGACTTCAACTGACCACCAAATGAGTTGTTGAAGGTTATTGTGGTGCCCTTACTCAGTCTCTGAAAGAAGGCACCCACTTTCAGTAAACAATGTCAAAAAACCACAACCCTTAATAAACTGAAAAATAAGCTTCAAATTGCAACATGCAACACCTATGAAAAATAATAGAACTCAGAGGAAGAATAATCAAACCCTAAACTTAAAAATTCTGTGTATAACAAATTACCCAAATCAAAAAATGCCGTGCATAGATCTGCCAAACTATGACTTTAACTTTACTAAAATTTCAAAAACAGAATGTAATTCACAACACAGAGAACATGAGCAATCTCAGAGCCCTAAAACAGATAGAGTAATTAAAACGCAAAAGCAAGCACGTACCGGTAAAGGATCGGAGTTACAAACCCTAGCTGAAGAAGAAGCATCGAGAGGAGTGTAGGAGACGACCAAAGAGCACAGATCAGAAAACGAAGAGGTGGTAGACAGAGTGGCTGTTTTGTGACTGGATGAGGGAGTGATGACAGAGTGCCGGTGACTGGGTATAGCGAGAGAGGGTTTAGGGTGAATGGGGGAGGAGGTATCACGAGAGAGAAGAGGGGGAGTTTCAGGGTGAGAAGATGGGAGCTCAGTCACTATCCTCTGTGGGTATCAAGAGAGAGAAGAGGGAAATTTTTTGAGAGAAGGGGGAAAATCTAAAATATTCACAAAGGGACCAATTTTTTTTTTTTTTTGGGAAAAAACACTATAGCGATCAACTATAGGCTTTTGGCATCAGAGCTAAATTGGCGCTTAAATTTAATTTTTGCTCAACAATTTTATGCATCGGTATATTTCAAACATCGATGCTAAATATAATAAATGGCATCGGTAGGAAAAACCAAATATTTGTGCTGATGCCTAATATACTAACAACATCGGTATTTCATTTCATCGATGCCCATGTAGTGTTGCGGAAAGTGAAATTTGACATAGTGCCACCACAATAGGCTTGTGTGAGGATTTTATTATTGTACTTTGTTAATTTATGTGTATATTTTGAATATTATATATATATATTTATTTATTGGATAATTTGATCACTATTTTTCATATGTAATTTTATTTTGAATATGTCAATTTAAATTAAAGTAATTAAAAAAAATCATACAATTAAATTAAATTTAAAAAGTAAAAATTCGAAAAAATTAATATAAGAGAAATAATAAAACAAAAAGTCAAAAACCTTGCGCGACAAAATATTTCGTCGCGCAAACTATTAAATTATTTCATTTTAATTAAAAATTTTTAAAACACAAAAACTATTTCGTCCCCCAGGGTAGATTTGCGCGACGTTAAGGTTCATCTTACAAAGTAGCTCTTCGCAATGAAGATTAGGTTTTGTTGCGCAAACCCTATCTTCATGAGATTTGCGCGACGGATCATGCGCGACCAAAATTTCATCGCACAGGTTTTGCGCGATGAAATTGTACTTTGAGCAACAAACTTATTTCGTCGCGCAAAGTGTTTTTTGTAATATTTTTGTCTATTAATTGATTGCTCATTCTAGTTTGGTCGATATTGATTCCTTGAATAATATCTGCTTATACTGTTTGAAATCTATTGATAAAATCTTGTGAAGAATGTGCAGGTTCAGTTCTGAAGTTCACTTTGTTCTAGATTTTAATTCTTATTGTTCAAATGTGGTTTTTCTTAAGAAACGGCCAAAGGGGGAGATTGTAAGGATTGTAATAAATTGTCTTTGACTCTTCTCTTGGATGAAAACCAATGTATGTTGATTAGGAGTCTGCTTAGTTTTCCAAGCTAGTTTAGGTCTATTGGTGAAGTCAGAATTTATCCAGTGATCTTTACTAGTCTTCATTGCTGCTCAAGGGAAGTCTAATCATGCATTCACTCACGAAGTATCATGCGTACACTCAAACTAATTCCCACATTCTAAATGTTTATTTTGTGTGTGATTTGTTTAAAATTGGGAATGAGATGTATTGATTGTAATACAAGAACCATATTTTTAATCAATACTTAACTCCAAACAGATTATATCAAAATACTCTTTGTGCATTCTTTGGTCCTTATGGATCCTTTAGGGTAAACTGCCGAATACCCCCTGAACTATATCGACTGTCTAAATGTCCACCCTGAATTATTTTTTCAGCCAATTTAGCCCTCGAATTATTTTGAATAGTCAATTCAGCCCCTACCGTCAAGTTTTTAGACTTCCATCCAATTTTTTTATTAATTATAAGGGTAAGTGTGTCATTTTACAAGAACAATACCAAAAAATAATAAAAAAAATGTAAAATCATGATTTCTTCTCTTTTTTTTTTATTATATTATTTTTATTTTTCCTTCTTGTTCCTCTCTCTCTTCTCTCTCTCTCTCTCTCTCTCTCTCTCTCTCTCTCTCTCTCTCTCTCTCATTTTTCCTTATTCTTCTCTCCCTTTCACTTTCTTTCAAGAATCCGATTCAAATGCAACCCATATTCTGATATCCTTGTGCACCCGCCCCAGATTCAACAGCATCAACCAGTTCAATCTGAAGAATTTCTTCCTAGCCCTGAACCATTGTCCATTGCACCTCCAACCAAACCCAGAATGCGTCGGACACAAGAACTTCATGAAGCCTTTGTGGAAGCTGTGAGCAGAGCTTGACCGATATCCAGGATCCCCAAGTTTTTTGAAAATGGCTTCAGGTAGGTGATCCCAATTACTGGAGTTGACTTTCCTTTTCCTGATGAGAAGTTGTCCCAACCATGCGAGCGAGCTCGGCATAGATGCCTTGATAATTTTTAATGAATAAGGTCTCAAAACTAGAAGTGAAGTCTATTAATTGAGTGCTGTTGGGGCATGAATTTCAGGGTTTGAGGCCTACAATTCCAATGTTGATGGAATTGGTGGAGAGATGCTGGCAGCAAGAGCCATCATTGAGACCTGAATTCTCAGAAATTGTAAAGATGTTGCAGCACATAGCCCAGGAGTTCATGAAGCCATCTTTTCCCTTATTTTTTTTCCTTTATTATTATTTTTTTTTCAGTTTTGTAGTTTTAACAATTTAATTATTTTAAACTTTAAAAAAATTAAATTTTAATTGAACAGTGAGTAAAATTGGATGAAAACTAGCGGCTGGGGCTAAATTGACCATTTAAAATAATTTGAGGGCTAAATTGGCTGAAAAAATAATTCGAGATGGACATTTCGATAGTCGATATAGTTCAGGGGGGTATTTGGTTGTTTACTCGAACCTTTATAATTTAGACAATCCGAAATTCTTTGGGCCTCCTCTTTGGGCATACCCAAAACAGAATTTGATATATAGGTATTAAAACCCAAATAGAAATACTCTTAAGTCTCAAATCCTAATTAGTAAAGATTGTTATGTCTAATATCTAATTTTTTCGAAAGAAGACAGTGGCGTAAGTACAAAATTTGAAAACACTGTAGGGTTTTTTTTTCTTCTGGCAGCTACAAATGGGCTGGACTGGACTGCTGTAAAGAGAAAAATGGATGAAATAACCCCTATTTGAGTTCAAAGATCAGACCCCAAGAATGCTTCGAAAGGATACTGAAGCCTTAGGAAACACCCTAGTTACCTTCACCAATGAAAACAATGGCTGCTTATAGATAAATTCTTAGCTTTGCATGAGAGGCTTGTTGCAGGGAAGCAAAGCTGCCATGAGTTTAGCATTGAAGAGGGAGAGCTGTAAGTGAGGTTGAGAGCAAAGATCCGCTTGACAAAATCTCTACCGTCAAGCACAACCTCCAATATTTGTCTAAGGCAACAGATTGATGGGAGAGCAAATGTGATATTCATGGCCAAGTTATGGGAAACTTGGCCAACAAGTTGAACAATGCATATGCTGGAGAAGTGAAGCATATGCATATGCATATGCTGGAGTTCAAAGATCAGACCCCAAGAATGCTTCGAAAGGATAGTGAAGCCTTAGGAAACACCCTAGTTACCTTCACCAATGAAAACAATGGCTGCTTATAGATAAATTCTTAGCTTTGCATGAGAGGCTTGTTGCTGGGAAGCAAAGCTGCCATGAGTTTAGCATTGAAGAGGGAGAGCTGTAAGTGAGGTTGAGAGCAAAGATCCGCTTGACAAAATCTCTACCGTCAAGCACAACCTCCAATATTTGTCTAAGGCAACAGATTGGTGGGAGAGCAAATGTGATATTCATGGCCAAGTTATGGGAAACTTGGCCAACAAGTTGAACAATACATATGCTGGAGAAGTGAAGCAAACTCTAAAAGCAATAAGTCGAAGCAAAGAGTTAGAGTCCCTGAAGTTAAAATTAGAAGAGACAAAGAAATATGTTGTCGAAAAATTCACAAAATCTGAAGAATATAACCATGAAATGGTTGCATGTTTCAACAACGGCTTCGAAATGTTTCGAGGTTATGCTTCGGTCATCTCACCAGACTACAATTAGAGTGAAATTGATGTAGCTGGTGTCTGGGAGGTGCTGAATATGAGTGGAGAGGGAATGGCTCATCATAGCCTAGTGCAAGTAGCGAGGAGGAAGGCCAAAGACATGGATCCTTTGATGGACCTCTAGCAAGGGTGAGTGCTGGTTCAGTTCATGCGGAGCTGGGTGATGTGATGTCAAAGTGGTTGCCTTCCTTTTCCCTTTGCTGGATAGTATTGTTAGGGTTCGATGGCGATTTATTTTTCATGTCTAAAATGTAGTATGTAATGGATGTGCGTGTATTGTATGTAGATTGACTTGATATTGCTATCCTATTGCATGTGCATTGACTCATATTGCCTCTGTATTATATAGATATTGTATGCATATTGCCACCCTATTGCATGTATATGGAGATACTATTGTTATTGTATTGCGGTTATATTGCCCTAATATTGCCTCTCTAGTGTATGTATCTTGGCTTAATTTGCTATTATATTGTATGTATATTGACTAGGGCTCATCAATGGGTTTACGGTTTAGGCCCTACTTCATTCAAAAAGAAGAAGACGAGAAAGAGACAACGTGCCTTTCAAAAACAGGCACTCAGGTGCATCATAATTGCACCATAAGACATTGTAAGAAATTATTTAAAAAATAATAACTATTAAAAAATAATTTACAAAAAAAGGAAGGTAGGAATAAATATGCAAATGCTTGGTGATGGGTTGAAGAAAAGCATGATTATATTTGGTGGTTTGATTATGTTTGGTGATACGATATGTTGTTCGTCTTAATCTTCATATATGTAATTGTTGTATTAATAATTGACACAAATTCATCTCATAATCATCCAATTATTAAAGCTAAGTAAATGAAATGAAACAAAAGAAGAAGCCCAAAAATAAACACAAACAACAATTTCTAGCACCTTTTTATCGCCACTGTATCGCCACCGTATCACCAAGGTAGTACTAGTTTATTGCGTTTCAGGCATAAACGAATTGTGCACTTCCTCTGTTTTTCAATTTTGACATATGTCCATTTTTTGACCTTTAACTTCTGAACCCGTTATGCAAATTTTGTGTTCTATATAAGGTTGGATTGACCACAGAAAAATGAAGAAATCTACAGGGACTAAATATAAAAAATGGATACAAAAATGAGCAGAATTCAGTGGAAATGAACACGTCGTTTCAAACAAGTAAATTGTTATACCTCCATAAACAGCAAGTATGTTTATATATGGAGGTGTACACAATAGTTCAACTTCACAATGTAAAGAATAAGTATGCTAAGCACGACGCTAACTCGAAAACAAAACCCCAAAATGGAAACAGTTTATGTGCCGTGTAAGGCAATTAGCCACCGCTTGTAGACTGTACAATATTACACTTCACAATGTACAACAGGGCCCAGACCTGAGAAATAATTTCACCTTGCTACACATAATAACTAAACCAAATAGCTCTATCAAAAAGGCTGGATTACCATATATAGCACATTCACCAAAGCTTCTATGTCTGGATCTTCATATAAAGGACTTCCTGACATAATTAAGGAGCACAGTGAATTCCCAAGTCATAAGTGAAGACTGAACTCAATTCACAGACATTATGACATTTACCTCATATATATGCCTCCCTCCTTAAACCCTTCATTGCAAGCGTGAGTCGGTAATATTTGATCTTCGAAGGGTCAACGTTATCCAACGAAATGTCGGCACTGAGGTGCACGATGAATTTGAATATCATGATTCCGCAAGAGGTACTGTCTGGGCAATAAGTTAAGAAATTAGAACTGCAGTTATGTACAATATCGATAAACTGCACTAAATTCACAAAGCTTACCCATCACATTGTTGTGGCACATCTCCAATGCTGCAAATTGTGAATGGTGTAAATGTGGACATCTTCATCACCTTTTGCTTAACCTCTTCAACCTCAGAAGCATCATAAAGGTGTATATCGTACAACACCCGTGCCAGAGTATAGTGAATAGGGTGCAGATATTTGACCCGCTTCGAAGTTGAGGTAAAAGCAATGTAGGAATAATACACAGTTGCAGTATGTCTGACGAAGTCAATTTTGATTGCAACCCAGTGGGACCCTTGAAGATTATATGGAAAATAGACCTTCCAAACTTTTGTCCAAGCTTGCCCATACTCGTGTTGCCACGTACCGTGCACATAGCGATGTATATTGTTCAGGTTGTTGGGTGGAAGGTCAACGGTGTTTCAAGCAGCTGCCTTCTTCGATCCTCGTTTCTTGGCAAGCCTTTTGACCGGCTCTAGAAATTGTTGCAGATATTGAAATTAAGGCATAATACAGAATGACAAACCGATGCAACTAAAGCAATGAATGTAACATGGTAACATGTTTACTTGCAAGCAATAATATGCCGTTGTCCAGTGAGTTCCAAATACCACCGGATGAGAGAGTTGCCTTTTCCACTTGAGAAAGGTTGCCATGTCAAGGTGCTGGAAGTTGGCGGAATTTGAAGGAGAGTCAAAGAGCCGCTGCCATCGTCAAATTCTTCACCATCTGCTCAATAATCCATAAGTTCTATTTTATGTTTTCTAGTTTTTCAATTATGTTTTCTTTGAACATGAGTAACTAAATCATTCTCTAGGGCGAGGATGATGCTCGAGCATGGATAGTTATGATTTTTAATGCTATTTAATGGATTCTCAGTTTCTTTTAGATGAATGTTTAATCACTATTTTAATTGTTGCTATTTGTTTAAGTTCTTTGATTGATCACCTTAGGGCTTTGCATCTAGTAAATTGGAAGATGAATTTGAGGCTGAACTCGCAATATAATTCAATTAGCTTCTTGTGATTAAGTGTGGTGAATTACATTATTGCTTGACGAAGAATAATGGTTTGCTTGGTTCTCTCGTTTTCTAGAGCGTAATGAATTCAACTTGTTAAATTTATGCCTTAACCAGGATAGATTGCAGGATTGGATATATGAACTCTGTCTGAACTAGAAAAGAATCTTACACTTGAGGAAAACTATGGTCTGAGTGCCTGAAAAGAACTTAGATACGGGAATTATCATCTAAAGAATCGAAAGAATCTGTTGAATGCATTGAAATCTAACTTGGATTGCTTGTGGTTGATTCTGAAACCCTAGACCTTCATCATTCTTTTTCAATCTTTAAAAGTCAACGTTTTAATTCTTAATTGCCTTGATTAATTTCTTGTTCGTTTCATAAACTTTCGCAACGACAAACTCTACAAATTACTTGCGTATTAGTTAGATTTAATTTAGGTATTAGAATATTAGATTAATTTGGAATCCTCGTGGGAATGATACTTGGACTTGTCAAACGCTGTAGTACATCAATCTTGTGCACTTGCAAGGACAGACCAGTTTCCAAACCTTAGCCCTGTGACGACGCAAAATTGATGTGCCGTGAATTGGATCACCTTATTGCCAACGATGAATTTTATCTCGTTGACTTGGGAAACTGTCTTCGAATCAGCTTTCCTTAGCAACAAGCCGTGGACTATTTGTAAAGTCCACTTAAGGTCCTCAATGAGTAAGAAATCACCAAAACAACTCTCTTCAAACCTTCGTAGCAATTGTGGACTGAATTTCTCCTTTATGGTACTAATTGCGGCCTTTGTATGGGAAAGGGACAACGCCTTTCCCTGGAACTTTTCTTGCTCAGCAATCATCAACTTCACTTTAGAAACCATATTTCCCTACACACCAACATTATACAAATCATTTCAAGCCGTTGAAATCTACACAATAACAAGCAATAACCACACAATACACAGGCATATCAAGGCAATAGGCATGAGATATATTAGTGACAAATGTACTATATAGACAAAAGAGGGAACCATATCACAGATATTAACAAAAGAGGGAACCATATCACAGATACATATTGCCAAATCCCAAAGGAACTTATGATCATGAAACCAAACAAGATCAAGGAAAATAAGAAGAAATGTAAAAAGGGCGAAAGACAAAGAATAAAGACAGAAGTCCGTATTTTATAAGCAAGCAAACTCTCCTCGGTTATGTTGTTTAGCTAAACAAACTAGAAATAGGAAGGAAAATGTCACTGTTCCCTCATTTACAAATAACTCATCTCCTATGTTATGTAACATTCAGTAGCCAAAACAAATGAAGAAAAATATGTGATAATCAAATATTAGTCCTTAAAACAGATCATGGTCAAATCCCAGATACACAGTACAATATATAGTAAAATTCTTATTCAAAACTTTTAGATATAAATAATATACAAAATAAATATTAAACAGTAAAGTAAAATAAAGAGCCAAGTAAACAAATAAATAAAACAAGTTAAGATTAAGAAAGCAAGCCTGGTATAGTGAAAGCACGTCAAAGACGCTGTCCTAAAGCCTTTGTAGCCTCCCTACGTGCAGGTAATGACGGTCTACAAGACTGCAAGATACGACCCCAATACGCAGGAGCCCTTTATAGGCATCCAAAACTCGTAACCTCCAAACACATTTAACCATAAAAGTTGGTGGCAATGAATAGAAAATAAAAACTGAAAATTAAACAATTTGTAACTCCTATAATAAATAAAAGAAACTAGCCAAAAATTAAAACAGAAAATAAAACGTTTTAAAATTTAAAATCCTTTCAAATAATAACAATCCCCCACAAAGGGTTTTAAAATTTTAAAATTGTAAAATATAAAGAAAATATACATATGGGCAACATAATACTATGCAATAGGTGTAGGTGCCTTCCGGGCTTGAACCTTCACTTAGTGATGATAGTTTCCATTTGAGGAACCTGAGTGTACACAGTATTCAACTCGGTACCTTTGACCAAACTTCAACATATCCCACACATAGTATTGGTTGAGGCTTGGAAGCGGGGTAGCGCTATTTATGGCCATGCGCTAATCTTGATTCTCATGAGAGTTGCTAGAGAATAGCCCAATTCTCACAGTCGCGGCCTCACGACGTCTCTCACTTAGGTGAGTTCTCCAAGAGTACATGTGACCTGCACTCTGCGGGAGATTGCCCGCCTCGAAACTCATTCAGGGATAACTCCCTTCCTAACGTCACATTATATAGCACTGATGTCATAGGGATGAGCATGAGGACATCTCTGGGATGCCTCCACATGATATAAACAGTGCTCAATGAGTCACGCAGTATGGATTGTTTCTACCCATTGAACTTCCTTCATGGGATCGCCAATCACAGAAGTTGGGTTACCTCCCTAGGTGACTCCCTTATGGGCTTAAGCCCATCCCCCTCGACATTTCTAGGACTCTGCTCCTAGAAAGACCTTTAGTCAATTGGTCAGCAATGTTGTTCTCCGACTTCACATACTCCAAAGACACAATGTTCTTACTTAATAGACTCTTCATAGATTTATATCTCACATGTATGTGTCTGTTCATTTTCCTATTTGTGTGAGATTGTTTCACCAAGTCTATTGTAGCCTTGCAGTCACAATGAATAGATAAAGCAGGCAATGGTTTCTCCACCATAGGCATATCCATTAATAAACTCTTAATCCATTCAGCCTTAGTGCAAGTAGTATCCAAAGCTATGAGTTCAGACTCCATAGTACTTCTAGAAATAATTGTTTGCTTCTTCGAACCCCATGAAATTGCAGCTCCACCTAATAAGAAAATGTAACCACTAGTAGACTTCACTTCTTCATTGTCAGTTATCCAATTTGCATCACTATATCCCTCTACTACATTTGGAAATCCTTTATAGCACAGTGAATAATCTATTGTTCCTCTTAGGTACTTGAAAACTCTTTCCAAAGCATTCCAATGTTCCTTGCTTGGATTATGTGTATACCTACTTAACCTTCCAACAGCATAAGCAATGTCTGGTCTAGTCTTATTTGCAATATACAACAAAGAACCTATCATCTGGGAGTACTTCAGCTGAGAAAACGGTTCACCTTGATTTTTCTTTAAATGAACATTGGGATCATAAGGTGTTGGTGTGGGCTTACACTCAAAGTAATTGAACTTCTTCAACATCTTCTCAATAGTACTAGATTGACTTAGAGAGATTCCTTGTGTCGTCTTCTCAATTTTCATTCCTAAGATTACATTTGCTTCTCCCATATCTTTCATGTCAAAATTCCTAGATAAGTATGACTTCACATTATTCACAATCTCTAAATTCGTCCCAAAGATCAAAATGTCATCAACATATAGGCACAAGATTACGTGTTCTCCATTATTCTCTTTATAGTAAACGCATTTATCATGACCATTAAACTTAAAATCATAATCTAGAATCACCTTGTCAAATTTCTCATGCCATTGCTTAGGAGCTTGCTTTAAGCCATATAAAGATTTAACCAACTTGCACACCTTGTGTTCTTGGCCCTTAACTATGAATCCTTCGGGTTGCTCCATATAGATCTCTTCATCTAAGTCTCCATTTAGAAACGTTGTCTTCACATCCATTTGATGAATCACTAAATTATGCACAGATGCTAAAGCTATCAAGGTCCTTATGGTGGTAATCCTAGAAACAGGTGAGTAAGTATCAAAATAATCTATCCCTTTCTTTTGTGTAAAACCCTTAGCTACCAATCTCGCTTTGTACTTATCAATACTTCCATCAGGTTTCAACTTTTTCCTAAACACCCACTTGCACCCTATCGCTTTATTTCCAGCAGGCAAATTCGTTAACATCCATGTGTTATTTTGAATTATAGATTGAAACTCATCATTTATAGCCTCTTTCCAGAATGGTGCATCCACAGACATAACGGCTTCCTTATAAGTTGTGGGATCTCCTTCTACTAGAAAGGTATAGAAATCATCTCCAAAGTTCTTCTCAATTCTCGCCCTTTTGCTTCTTCTAAGTTCTTGAGATTCTAAATTTTCAATCGTAGTTGAGCTAGAAGGCTTTTCACTTATTTGTACTTCCTTAGAAATTCTTGTCTTGTACGGGAAAATATCTTCAAAGAATGTAGCATCTCTTGCTTCCATAATTGTGTTGTTTGCAACCTCCTTTACTTCAGAGTTAATCACCAGGAATCTATTGGCACTACTATTTTTCGCATAACCGAGGAAAACTGCGTCTATAGTCTTAGGACCTATTTTCTTTCTCTTTGGATCGGGTATGAGTACCTTAGCTAAACACCCCCACACTTTTAGGATTCTAAGGTTAGGTGATCTTCTTTTCCATAACTCATAAGGAGTTTTCTCATTATCCTTCAATGTTATCCTATTAAGTATGAAACAAGCAGTTAACATTGCTTCCCCCCACAAATTTTCAGGTAGTCCACTACTAAGAAGCATAGAGTTTACCATATCCATCAGGGTTCTATTTTTCCTTTCAGCCACTCCATTAGATTGGGGTGAATATGGTGGAGTAACTTCATGTATAATTCCATGTTCTTCACAAAACACTCCAAGCTCATTTGAGGTATACTCTCCACCTCTGTCAGATCTAAGTCTTTTAATCTTTTTCTCCAATTGGTTTTCTACCTCATTTTTATAAATCTTGAGTTTATTAAACACCTCATCTTTTGTCTTAATAAGATAAATATGACAATACCTAGAGAAGTCATCAATAAAAGTCACAAAGTACTTGTTTCCACCTCTAGTAGGAGACCTATTTGAATCACACACATCACTATGTATGAGCTCTAAGATTTGGGTGTTTCTCTCTACAGGTTTGAAAGAATTCCTAGTTTGTTTGGCTTGAACACACACTTCACATTTATGCTTAAGGTCTATGTTAGACTTAGGGATTAGCTCAAGATCCATTAACGTTTTGATTTTGCTCAAACTTACATGTCCTAACCTTCCATGCCATACATTACAAGATTCAACGTTAAAAACTTGAGGAGAAATTTTATTATCTTCAAAAACTACATTTATTTTGAACAATCCATCACAAACATATCCTTTTCCAATAAAGACATCGTTTCTAGTAATAACAATCCTATTCGACTCCATTACAATTTTGTATCCTTGTTTTACTAAGGACGATCCACTGATAAGATTTCTCCTCACTTCAGGAACATGTCGCACATCCTTGAGAGTTAGAGTCTTCCCAGATGTCATCTTCAATTCCACTTCTCCTATTCCACGTACTTGTGCGACGGTGTCATTTCCTAGGGTTACACTTCCTCCACTTGAGTTCTGGTAATTTTTGAAAAACCGTTTGTCAAAACACACATGTACGTTTGCCCCAGAATCTAACCACCAATCACTATTACTTAAATATGCGACATTAACTAGAGGCTTAAAACTATACCTTAGATTGGGTTCATCTTGATCATCTTGATCCACCAACACATTCACTTGGGCTTTAGGACCACTTTGTCCTTTGTTCCACTTAGGCTTGGGCTTGTAGGGCTCGGTCTTCTTGTAATGACAGTCTTTGGCCCAATGATTTGTTCTTCCACAAACGAAGCATGGTTGATCCCTATTGCCATTGGAATTGTTATGGGGTCTATTATGCTGGCGATTTTGGTTTCAGTTGATTTGATTATGGTTGGGTTGGCTATTTCTGTTTGTCCTCTTGAAAGATTTCCTTCTAGATTGGAAACGATTCCTATTGTTTGAACTTTCCACTAGGTTCACATTTGTCTTTTCTTCCTTAGGCTTGTTACTTGATTTATGTTTCTCTTCAATCCTAAGGGAGTTTAAAACTTGGGTTAAGGTTAAAACTCCTTGTTTGTGCCTAAGCGTTTTTGCAAAGTTTAACCAACTTGGGGGTAATTTATCTATGAGACAAGAGACTTTAAACTCTTCACTAAACTTAGTACCCTTAAGTTCTATTTTCCTTAAAAAATCTTGGTACTCATGAATTTGTTCACTTACAGTTTTATTCTCAACCATCATATAGTTATTAAAGTTTGAGATTGTAAAACGATCTATTCCCGCATCTTCTATCCCATATTCAGCTTCTAATTCATCCCACAAAGTTTTTGCATTTTTAGTATCTTGATAAACATCATACAGATCATCAGAGAGAGCACTAAGGATTCTATTATGGCAATGATATTCTAATTCTTCTTTGGTCATCTTCTCCTTAGTTTTAGAAGTGGTTTCAGTAGTTTTATCAGGTGTGGTTTGATCTTCTAGGGCAGAAACTAACCCTAAAACAGTTAACCAATATTTAAGTTGTCTTTGCCACCTCTTAAAATTTGTCCCATTAAATTTTCCTGGTTTAACATTATTGGTTTCTACACTATCCATTTCAATTCCAATAAACAGTAATGAAGCAACAAAATCTGAAATTTAAATATAATAGAAATTAAGATTGAATATTAATCAAACAGTTGGTGGACAAACAATAACTTAAAGAAACAAACGTGCCAAATTTATGACAAAATATCTAACTTTAATTTTGTCTTAAAACAACGGTTACAAAATCTGATGCACTTAATTAATTTTTAAATTTGTTTGGGGTTGGTAACCAAAGCGTGTGAGCAATCAAAACACAAGCAAAACTGAAACGAGTAACTAAAACTTTCCAACAGTGGTACTTAAGGTTTTGAATAATAACTTTAATAAGTTTTTTTTTAAAAACAAAGGTGCAGACCAATTAGGTTAGAGGTTTAATATTGGTAAAAAGGTTTTCTTTAAAGTTGGACTTTAAAGCTTTGACTATGAAAATGTGTTGCTGACCCCTTTTTTTAAAATGAAAAACCTTAACTTTGGACTTTAAAGCTATAGTTTTGAAAACTGTATAGACAAGCAATAATAGGAAAACACAGCTAATGAAGACAGAGAGTGTTTACGATTTGGAGAAACTTATAGCAACAACAAATACAGTAAGAATAATTTTAACATACAAAGGCTTTAGATTGTTACTAAAAATTGTGGTTTTTCCCTTTTTATAAAATTCTTATTCAAAACTTTTAGATATAAATAATATACAAAATAAATATTAAACAGTAAAGTAAAATAAAGAGCCAAGTAAACAAATAAATAAAACAAGTTAAGATTAAGAAAGCAAGCCTGGTATAGTGAAAGCACGTCAAAGACGCTGTCCTAAAGCCTTTGTAGCCTCCCTACGTGCAGGTAATGACGGTCTACAAGACTCCAAGATACGACCCCAATACGCAGGCTTAAGATCCGCTATGAGCACGTTCACAGTCGGATAGAAAACTCCAAGCCACAGAACCGTTGCCCAAAAATAATATAGAAAGTATGGAATATGTGAAAGTATGAGAATAGAGAAATCTGATTGTAGTGTATTTTAAAATGTGAAGGAGGAGTGGCCTTTTATAGGCATCCAAAACTCGTAACCTCCAAACACATTTAACCATAAAAGTTGGTGGCAATGAATAGAAAATAAAAACTGAAAATTAAACAATTTGTAACTCCTATAATAAATAAAAGAAACTAGCCAAAAATTAAAACGGAAAATAAAACGTTTTAAAATTTAAAATCCTTTCAAATAATAACAAAGACTACAATAACAAAATTCCAAATCAGGTAACTTCATAAGCTGCGTCCTGTTGGATTTGAGTGTTTGATCTTTTCTTATTGTAATTTGGCTGTGGCTTTCTCATAAGCGTATTGTGCATAGTCTTTAATAATCTTTTCTGGAAAAGGGGAAAAAAAATAGTTGCCATGCTGCACACAATATGTTTGAGTGAAGCAATTAACATGCATTCCTAGGTTGAGGTGTTATAGACAGCACAAGATGCAATTTTGAAAAGATAAGAAGTTTTTCCAACAAGAGCACTAACACTGACATTCTAGGATTATTCATTAGATGCCTTGAATGTCTGTAGCCCTGAAAATCAAGAGTTTTTTTAATTCTAAGAAAGAAAGAAAACTTATATCGGATCCAAATAGAAGAGAGGTTCATTGATGTTCATATTTAGTGGAAAGAAACCTTGTTTAACGTATATGGGGGATAGAGTTCAAGAAAAACCAAAAGAATGCCTCCACAAACGAACAAATGAGTATCAACCTAGTGTAATATAATTAACCAAAAAAAGTTACTATGAATGCATAAAACATAAGTCTGTATTGTAAAATGAACATATAACAAGGTAAGTCATCAACAAATTAATAGTGGACAATTATTTTCAAAGAATTTGACAGCTGCCCGAGAGAACTGAAGGAGTTCAGGCATGAGATGCAAACGTGATAAACACCGTTAAGCACTCGGACGAACCCATGCTATAATATAATAGATATTATTAGATAGTTATACAGGCTGAGAATGTCATTGCTTGGGTTAAAATATAGCACACGTCTCAAATTCATTCCACATAACCAAAGAGACTGCCAGTTTGTAGTTAATACAAGCATCTAAAAATCAAGGCTCAGCAAAATTAAAGGGTAAGAAAGATGTGGTGTACCAAGGAACCCCTAAACCCTAAACCAATTTTGAAGAAACCCCTAAACCAATTTCATAGAAACCCATAAACCCTAAACCAATTTCAGAGAAACCCCTAAACCAATTTCATAGAAATCCATAAACCCTAAAACCCTAAACCAATTTCGAAGAAATCCCTAAACCAATTTCATACAAACCCATACACCCTAAACCAAATTCAGAAAAACCCCTAAACCCTAAGAAAATGACGATGAACAGTACCTTGTGGATGTGAACCGTGGAGTTAAGCTTTGATGAACAGACACCGCTAAGGGAGGAAGACCACTGCATCGGGGAGAGAGAGAGAGAGAGAGAGAGAGAGAGAGAGAGAGTTGCGCAAGAGAGACTGAGAAAGACTGAAGAGAAAGTTAGAGCTGAGCAACAGAGAGAGACAGAGCCTAGAGAGTTGAGAGAGAACACAATTTCTTAAAAAGTGATATGTGTGCAATTAGTGGACAATAAAGATGTATTTATAGGTGGTAGTTTTAAAATTTTAGGCAAGAATGGTATTTATGTACTAAAAGAATATTAGTGGACCTATAAAAAGAATATTAATAATATTTACGTACATGTATTTCATGCCTAATCTCATCTTCAATATTACAAACAACTGTTTGGTTGAACAATGCCAACAATCTTTCCATTTACAGGTCAAACTCACGTTTTCAAGTCTTATCCCACTACATGGATTTGTTGCGCTACATGGATTGCGACGGCTGTGGCATATGTTCCTAGAATGTTCGTAGACTCTACTTGATTTCTTTCTCAATTCCATGACTTGTTTTCACTGAAAATTACACTCCTTGAGAGTACAATTTTCTTAGATTGCAGATCATGCACTCTAAATCCCATTTCACAACTTCCATATCCCATGAAAACTCCCTTTCTGGTTCTGTCATCGAATTTATGCCTCAAGGGTGATGGGACATGAGTATAGCAAATACAACCAAATGCTTTCAGATGCTTAATTCCAGGCTTCCTACATGTGAAAGCTTCAAAAGGTGTTTTGTTCAACACAGACGTTGTAAAGCATCTATTTTGAAGGTACACAGCTATGCTCACTGCTTTTGCCCAAAAAATCACAGGAATTCCCTTCTCATGTCATCATAGACCTTGCCATCTCACCAATTGTTCTATTTCTTCTGTCAGCAACTCCATTTTGCTGAGGAGAGTGGGCAATGGTCAGTTGCCTTTTCATTCCCATGCTTGCACAGTAATCCTGAAATTCATGTGAGGTGTACTCACCACCTCTATCACTCCTTAGCTTCTTCAAACTGAATCCACCTTGCAATTCAACAAAGACTTTGAATTTCTTGAACACATTGAAGGTATCAGACTTATTTATGAGGAAATATACCCAACACATTCTTGAAAAATCATCTATGAATGTGATGAAATACCTATTTCCTCCAATGGACTCATTTTGCACTGGTCCACACAAGTCTGTGTATACCAATTCAAGTGGATAATTTGCTCTCCATGCTTTTTCTTTGTCAAATTGTGTTGTTTCCCTGAAACACACCATTCACACAAATCTTCCATTTTTGTCAAAACAGGTAATCCAAGTACCATTTCCTTTTGCTACATCTTCTTTAAGCTAACAAAGTTCAAGTGTCCAAGCCTTTTGCGCCAGATCCAAGAATCTTCAATCACTGATGCTTTTCTTGCTGCGGGTGTTATAGATTCTAGTGAAAGAGGAAAACATCAATTTCCTCCCATGACCACTTTTGCTACAACATTATTGAGGATACTATCATCAAAGATAACTGCCATGTTACCCCCAAATAGAACATAGTAACCATGCTCCATCATCTGGCCTACACTTAATAAATTATCATCTAAACCCAGAACAAGCAACACTTTATTTATATATCTTTTCCCACGCTAAGTTTCAACCACTAGAGTTCCTTTTCTAGTTGCTTGTACAAGATCTCCAGTGCCCATTTTAACTTTACAAGTCACAGTTATGTCAATGTTTATTAACACAGACTCTGGAGATGTCATGTGATTGTTGCATGCACTGTCCACAAACCATACACTTCTATCTTGCATACTTGCAGTGTGACAAGCACAGAACATAGTTCCTGTGGTTAATTCTTCTTTCTTCGCACAGTTGGCTACTTGTTTGTGACTATGACTATCACAGTCCTTTGCAGTATGACCAAACCGATTGCATTTTCCACACCTAGCTTTTCCTTTGTATCTGCATACACCAAAATGATACTCCTGACACACTTGACACTGTGGTTTCACACCACCTTGACTGCTACTTCCTTGCTTGTTCTGTGAATTGAATCTATTGTTCCAATTTCCTCCAGCACTATTATTCCAGCTTGAGCCATTGTTGTTGTTCAAGTTCCACTTTGAGACCAATTTGATCCCTTTTAGTCTTGTTCCTACCACTTTTGATTTGGCCTACTCTATGAACCCTTATAAGTACCAGTGACTTGGTTATTTCCAACCTTGAGGCTACTAAAAGCTCTCTCAGTTCCTATCAATTTATCTCTTTCATCATGCAAGTCCTTCCTTTTATCATAGACCTTGACAAATGCAATGAACTTTTCAACTCTAATAACATCAAGATCTCGAGTTTCTTCAATGATAGACACAATGGACTTATATTTTCTACTTAGACTCATCAAAAGTTTTTGCACAATTCTTGTTTCAGACACATCTTCACCAAGTGATTTCAGATTATTCACAGTTCCAAAAAACCTAGCCAAATAGTTATCTAGGCTTTCACCATCTGTCATTCTCATATACTCAAAATCTGCTATAACTGCTTGAAGTTTTAAAGCTCTTACCCTTTTATCTCCTCTTAACTCTCTTCTCAGATATCCCAAGCTCCTTTTGCAGTCTTTTCATTTCTGATGCGAGGGAAGAGCTCATTAGTTAATGCCCCTTGAATGATCTCAGCGCCGTGGCGTTTTTTATTTTGTCTTCTCTGGAGATGGTGGGTTCTTCCACTGGAACTTTCTTAGCCTCACTTCTTTCACCTCCAAAGCCTTGTTCCTCCTCGAGAATCAGCTGAGGTTGTACTCCGACCTCTACTACATCCCATAGATCATGTGCTATGAGGATAGTCTCCATTTTGACAGCCCAAAAGTCGTAGTTTGCACCATCAAACTGTGGAGTTCGTAAATCTCCACTGAAGAACCTGATCCCACCATTTTCTAAGTGAGTATTAGCAAACCAACCAATAAAACAACCACCTTTATCCCTTTTGGGGATTTTTTTAGGAAAGCCTTTTCTTACAGCTTATGCCCCGCTCTGGAATTAGACCCAGAGCTCTGATACCATCATGAATCTATATCAAACTTTATATTTTAGGTTGAAAAACAAAAGCTGAAACCTTTAGGAGAAATATACGCAGAGAAAGAAGGATAGAAAACAGAGGATTTTGAAAGTTCATTATATTTCACTATCAAAAACACAAAGGAATTACATGACTATATTCCTCTTCTTAGTCAAAATTCAGATTTTAGGGAGCAAGGACTCATCTCCAGCCATACGGACCATAGGAGGCTACAATCTTTCCACTTGGAGAAAGATCGGATGACACAGTACAATCTAAATGAGATCAGAATAACAACTATGTAGGTTTCTAAAAATAGAAATAAAACTATCTGTTACACATGGAAACTAACGGCTATTTCTAAAAATGGCAAATTCTTCATCTCTTCAATTTCTTCATTCTCTTCACTTCCAATCTGCAGGATTGTCATCTGTAGGTTGATTTAAGCTAAGTATGCGACTTAATTCTCAACATCTGGCTGTTCAATGACATTAGTCCATTGATGTTAATGTTTTTGGACTTTGTAAAACTTAAACTCTATGTATCAGTGGGGACAAAAATATCAGAATTTAGGAAACAATAGAACACAAAGAGATTGGTAGGGTAAGGTAGACAACAAATTTAAACAAAATTTCACTTGATCGACAAGAAAGCACAAATTACTAACTGTGGCTCCTCTGTTGGGGCAATCAGTGCTTCTAGCCAACTTGCATGCCCACAAGGCGGTACCTTTAGCATCAAGGGCACCTCCGATAATGAACACACCGATAACGCCTTCGAAGCTTAGCTAGTTAAAAGATTGGCCAAGGATCCGGTAATCAGACGAAGCTATCAATGTTCCATCAATTTGAAAAGTAATATCTGAGCTTTTGCAGTTATTGTTTGTGCAAATAATCTCACGGGAGAATATTCACTTCCAGATCCCTCTCTTCCTCGTTTCCTGTAAAAAAGATTAGAGTAAATAGACCACACCCGGGGGTGTTGGCCAAAGGCTCTCCGATGCCTAAGTTAGTTCGAGTGTTTGTAGGAAAACAATAGCTAAGCAAAGGGTACGGAGTTGTATGTATGGTGTGAACCGGTCTACCGGAGCCGTGTGTGGTGGCCGGAGCAGTGTGGAGGCAAATATGGAGAGTGGAGAGGGAGAGAGAGCTTCAGGTATTTTCTCGGGTATTAGGAGTAGGTTTAGATATACCTTGAATGATGAATGAGGTCGTCTATTTATAGGAGCCTTGGGGCTAGGTTTTCGTAGAGAATATGCTGAGTTTATTCTCTACCCAAATTCGTAGGGATCGAGTCGGACTTAGATAATATCTGAATTAAATGATATTATCTCATTTTATGAAGATAATATCTCATATGAATTAATGATATTATCTTCTCTTTATTAGGATAATATCCGAATTAATGATATTATCTTATTAAATAAAAATAATATCATATTAATTAAGATATTTATCCCAATTAATTAATTAACCAGATAAACTGGTTCAATTAATTAATTTAAGAGATAATCTTCTTTTTCACGTGGCGTGCTGTGATTGGAGACGAAAATATTTGCTCCCACAAATGCCTTGAGAAAGGGCAGATGTATAGAACCTTTCAACGAGATAGTGCTTTTTCAACTCTCTCAAAATGGAATATATTCCAAACATATATGCCATGGTTCCTTACTTCGACAGGATACAAATATCTAAATTTTATATTTTTAGATACTTTTTCAGACCTATTGCCGATACTAAGTAGCAGCCAAAAATTTGTATCCATTTTTCATGATATTATGCATGGATCAGATATATCATGGCGAATTCTTCAGAAAAAATTGTGTCTTCCACAATGGAATCTGATAAGTGATATTTCGAGTAAGTGTTTACATAATCTTCTTCCGTCCGAAGAAATGATTCATCGAAATAATGAGTCATCATTGATATCGACACATCTGAGATCGCCAAATGTTCGGGAGTTCCTCTATTCAATCCTTTTCCTTCTTCTTGTTGCTGGATATCTCGTTCGTACACATCTTCTCTTTGTTTCTCGAGCCTATAGTGAGTTACAGACAGAGTTCGAAAGGGTCAAATCTTTGATGATTCCATCATACATGATTGAGTTGCGAAAACTTCTGGATAGGTATCCTACATCTGAACTGAATTCTTTCTGGTTAAAGAATCTCTTTCTAGTTGCTCGGGAACAATTAGGAGATTCTCTAGAAGAAATACGGGGTTCTGCTTCTGTCGGCAACATGCTATGGGGTGGTGGTCCCGCTTATGGGGTCAAATCAATACGTTCTAAGAAGAAATATTTGAATATCAATCTCATCGATATCATAAGTATCATACCAAATCCCATCAATCGAATCGCTTTTTCGAGAAATACGAGACATCTAAGTCATACAAGTAAAGAGATCTATTCATTGATAAGAAAAAGAAAAAACGTGAACGGTGATTGGATTGATGATAAAATAGAATCCTGGGTCTCGAACAGTGATTCGATTGATGATAAAGAAAGAGAATTCTTGGTTCAGTTCTCCACCTTAACGACAGAAAAAAATTGACCCAAGTTGTTGGAATTGGATTCCCAATTGGTGTAGGCTTCTGACATTCCTAATAGGAATGAGCTTGCGATTCCTTCTTGAGTTGTCCAACTTGTATAAATAAGGGCTTCTCTTCACTCTGTGTCACATCGCAAACTTAACTTCTCTACTTTCTAGCTTGAGAAAGAGAGAATTTGTACTGCTTGTCGAAGAGAGGAGTTGTTGTGCATCCCAAGATAAGTCGAGCATGTATATATTTTCTTCGTCTTCTCTTTTTCGTGGTGAGGACTAGCTGGGTGGGACCAGGCTGGTTGACGTTGTGACTGGTAGCCGAAGACGGTTGGAGCGGCAGTGGCCAGTGGTTGTTGCTGAGCGAGTATCGGAAAAAAGTTGGTGGTTTGCCCCCTGCCCAAGGTGTTGAGAGATGGAAGCAAAATGGTCCAGTCTCTGATGATCTGCCGGCTGGGTAGAAGGAGTGTTCTGCCGGACCCCCCTAAAGAAGGAAGGCTGATGTCAAGTCTTCAATAAATGAAGCTGCGACTTCGCGGGCGAAGGATGTGTCACTATTAAGGAAGAAGCCATGGATCCCTTCTGTTGAGAAGAGTCAAGTAGGAGTTGCTCCCCCGTTGTCAGCTAGGGTTCGAAATCCCCTTTGAAGCATGTGAAAGAGGGCATTGAGAATCGTTTTGAGGGAGCAGCTTGCTCGATTTCGGTGGTGAAAGGTGAGGAGTTTGCTTGGTCTACCTCCATGCGTAGTGCATCTTCAAAATTTCCTCCAATCTTTAAGTCTTGAAGTCGGTTATTCACAAGCTTCTCAATGTCTTCCGCACACATGGCTGGTCGGCCACGTTGATGACCTTTACGATTTGGGCGAGGCTGATTAACTTCCTCATTGGTTTGCAAGGGTTGACTTTCTCGGTTTGCAAGGGTGGACTGCATTTGCGAGGAATTTTTTGTAACTTGGTGACGAGAATTGGTTCTGAGAGAGAGAGTAGTAGAGCGCCTTTCTTCACGGTCCTCATTGTGATGATTGTCGGTTTGACCTCCTTGGGGGCCTAGGCGGGCGCGGATGCCAAGTTGTGGGCTTAACCTATCATGCATGTTGGTCCTTAAATTCAATATGGATGGGAGACTTCGTCTGCTCTGAGTGTCGCTTGCGGATGCTTGCGACATGTCGGCAAGCTGATCGCGTTGTTGTGCATTTCCTTGTCTGCTTACTCTTGCTCGACCTGCTTGGTTTCCACCGAACTGCCTATCGGTGCGTTCGTTCATCCTTCTCTTTTTGCCCTGTTTTCCAAGGCCAAGGTTTTGAGCCAAGTTTATTTGATTGAGAAATTGCCTCATCAAATTGTTTTGGTTGTCCATTCTCCGAGTTAGCTGGTCAACTATCAGATTAAGGTCTACTTGACTTCGTGGATCGGGAGGAAAGAAATGTGTGGAGCCCAATTGCACACAGGCTAGGGTTTCATTGGATGTGTAGGTGGGAGCGTGCGTCGAGCGTGGAGGCCATGAAGGGAATGCTTGAAGTTGCTCTAAAATTGGGCAAAAGTCGGCAATGGTAGTGAGCCCACCTTAATGTGAGGTTCCACCATGCTAGGCGGCGGAGCTATGAAGGTGGCTAGATTCAGCGACGGGACCTTGAGATGGTACGATGGCGGCAGAGGCTGGTGCGGTGGTCCTAGCTACTAGTCCGGCGGATGGCACGATGGTTCCAGTCACACGGGGCTGCTGCTATGGTGCGACAACAAGGGTTTGTTGTGGGTTCATGACGGCAAGAGATGGTTGAGCCACCATGTCGATCGCTGGATCGTGGGAGGAGTAGCTTTGGCCCGTCATGGATTAAGCCGTTGCGGCGGCTTTGCTCCTCGTGCGCTTGCTTGCAACCATGGTTGTTTGGAAGGCTTCGGTGGATTGGAAAATAGAAGGAACGGATTCCTTGAGCATGCGTTGAGTATAACTCGTGCTCTCAATGAAAGCACCAAATGTTTGTGCAAATAATCTCACGGGAGAATATTCGCTTCTAGATCCCTCAACCTTCGACCTTCCTTCTCTCTCTTCCTCGTTTCCTGTAAAAAAAGATTGGAGTAAATAGACCACACCCAGGGGATGTTGGCCAAAGGCCCTCCGATGCCTAAGTTAGTTCGAGTGTTTGTAGGAAAATAATAGCTAAGCAAAGGGTACGGAGTTGTATGTATGGTGTGAACCGGGCGGCCAGAGCCGTGTGTGGTGGCCAGAGCCGTGTGGAGAAAATATGGAGAGTGCAGAGGGAGAGAGAGCTTCAGGTATTTTTCTCGGGTATTAGGAGTAGGTTTAGATGTACCTTGAATGATGAATGAGGTCGTCTATTTGTAGTAGCCTCGGGGTTAGGATTTCGTAGAGAATATGCTGAGTTTATTCTCTACCCAAATTCGTAGGGATCGAGTCGGACTTAGATAATATCTGAATTAAATGATATTATCTCATTTTATGAAGAAAATATCTGAATTAATGATATTATCTTCTCTTCATTAGGATAATATCCGAATTAAAGCTAATGTCATATTAATTCATATATTTATCCCAATTAATTAATTAGCCAGATAAAGTGGTTCAATTAATTAATTTAAGAGATAATCTTTTTTTCCCAAATTCGTGGCGTGCTGTGATTGGAGATGAAAATATTTGCTCCCACAGTTATCACCTTTGAAAACTATAGCATTGCGAAGCAAATATCTTCCTTTTGCTACATGCTGCAGTCCATACATCCAGAGAAGCTTATGTAGAATCTATTACACCGTTAGGCTTGGCTCCGAAGCTTAGGACATTGAAAATTAATGTACTCTCAGCAACACATGATTGGTGTTGGATACATAGGATCATGAGTACTGTATATATAAAAGTAATATGGGTGAATCAATGAATCATATAATATTATATGAATCGATAATAATTTAATTAAAATATTAGTTTGGATATGATTACTTTTGCCGTTGACTTGTTAATGAATCAATTCATCCCAAGGGGGTCACACTTCCTGTACTTAAATCCCTTCATGGCTACTCATTCCTCTCAGGTGGAGTAACGCGCAGGATAATTTGTAATTTCAGTATTGTAGAGGTAGTAGATAGGTATTTGCTAACAAACATTTTGAAATCACTACTGGTACTGGGGTGTCCTAATGATGGCATTGGCTTATTGTACAGTCCCACATTGGAAAAATACACAATATTATAAGTGCTTATAAAGATTTACATGACATCTTGTAATTGCTGAGCCTAGTAGCGTGGGCTTGTAACTAAGTAGGGCATTAAAGTGGTTGGTTATTTGAGCAAGCCTTGTTAAGTGAGGTGTGATGGTCTTGGACTGTTCACCTTGGTGAAGTCGCACAAAGCACGCCCCCACCCTCGGGTTAGTAGGGCCTGCCATCCTCAATGGGTGGGTAGCAACCTCAACTTGATATTAGATTGGGGTGTTAGGTACGAATACTACACCTCACGGGTCAAGAACCATCACACCCCAGCGTGCTGCCTACCTTGGCCTCTCATCACACAATCACTTTTTTGAGAAATTGAAAGAGGTCTCTCATTTTTGTTCAATAAAAATTGAAATAATGCTGCCAAATCATCCTTCTTATTTATTGTTATTTTTGAGCAATAGGTAGACTATGTACAGTATTAATTAATTAATTATATATTCCTATATTTGGTTGGATATATGGCAGAAATTTCTTTCAATATTTTTGGTGCGACATAGTTGTTTATAATATAATGAGCTAAAAATTCAAATAGCTTGCTTGTTGATAATTAAAAAGTTATTTATAATAAATATTTTGCTTCTAAGCTTGAATTACAGGTAATATTATTGAATGTTAACGTTATTTGCTATTCGTTGACAAAAAGTTATTTTTCATGTTGGGTGTTACTAGAAAAATATAGAAAAGAAAAGAAAGGGGGAAATAAACATTTGTCTGCACTATAAGCTTAGTTTGTGAAACATTTGAGCTTTTAATGACGTTTAACCATAGTCATGACACCTTTGTTTTTTGTTTTGTTTTTGTTTTTGTTTTTTAGAATTAACGATACATTGCATTTATAAATCAAGCACAAGGTCTGTTAGACATTTAAGTACATGCTTTCTTATATTTTTGGGTTTTAAAGAAGGAAAGATATTTCAACAAAAAATGACAAGAAGGAAAGACAGAATTAGGCTCCATTTGGATTGATTGCTATGAAAGAAAAGATTTGGATTTCATAACAATTTGCTCCAAAAAATAAAACTCCATTAGATTGAATGTATATGAACTAACTAGATGATCACGTATATTCAAAATGGATCTAAAATCCAAAAAATAATTTTAAATGCATTTGTTTTCTTTATTTCTTTATAGTACCAATCATGTTATTGCAATCCAAATAAACATGAATGGGTGGTCCCATTTGGTTCGGGAATTAGGGCCACCATTAAGATGCTCATTCTTTCTATGTAATTTTGGTTGAATGCATTACTATTTTCTAAATAGTAATAAAAAACCCAAAGTCATTACACCTTTTTATTTATTTAAGAATTAAGGATAGATTGCATTTATAAATCAAGTACAAACCTTCTAGCCATTTTATGTACATGCTTTCTTAAATTTTTGGGTTTTAAAGGAACGAAAGATATTTTAACCATACCAGAAAAAAATAAAAATAAAAAATAAAAAAGCAAGAAGGAAAGACAGAATTAGGCCCCATTTGAATTGATTGATATGAAAGAAAATATTTGGATTTTACAACAATTTGCTACAAAAACAAGAACCCATTAGATTGAATGTATGTGAATTAACTAGATGATCGTTATGGGAACACATATTTCGGCAACCAATCATGAAGCGCCAGATGGATAATGGGAATATTCCTTAGGTCAATAATTGTGCTCCATTTAATTGGCCAATTGTTTACACTTAAGATAGGGATATCACCATAAATTAGGGATTTAATTTTCATTAAATTTCCTTGATTGATCCAATCTCTCTATTTAAGGGGGAAAAAAAAAATTTTCCCTTCCTTATGGGAATTTGAAATTGGTACTTAAAGCACTTCCATATATTTGTCATGGCAAAGGGCAAAAGCAAGACAAGGGTTGTTACTATTCACATGAATAGTGGCAGCCCTTACAAAAAGAAAGATGTGCTTCCACCCGTTGCCATGGCAAAGGGCAAATACTATTCACTTTTCCTTTTTCTTCTTCTTGTTTTTTTTTTTACCTGAACAATTAAATTAGAGAATATTTTCGGATAAGATTTTTGGGTTCGTACATGTCAATATTGATTATAAAATTCATATCTCATAACTCGATTGAATTTTTCGAATAAGATTTTCAGTTTCAAAATTCATATCAATTTCAAATTTCAAATTTCAGATAAGATTTTCACCCTCTAAAATCGCGCCACGTGTCATCTCTATTTGCCAAAATCTCTCTATAAATCAGAGGCTCAGCTGATACCTCTCACACCAGATCTTCTCTATGTTTTCATTTATCAAATTTTAGATTTCATACTCCACTCTCAATGTCATACATGAAGAGATGCTTAGCGAGGCAAGACCGAGAAATAAAAGAAAGAAGGTGTAGACGAGCTGAAGAAAAAAGAGTGCAACACGAAGAAGATGAAGCCGTTGCCATTGCAGTGGGTTTGCTCGAGCAATCAAGCCAAGGTCGCCGCGTGGTTCACAATTCAGTCGTGGCCCGAATATGGACAGACATAGGCATTCTCGGGGTAAGAATCTTTTGGAAGATTACTTTATCCCAAATTATGTGTATGATGATGTTAAATTTCGAGGGCGATATAGGATGCAACCTCATTTATTCAATAAAGTCATGCATTTTATTTGCAATTACGGCGCATACTTCGTTTAGAAGTGTGATGCTGCTGGGGTTTTGGGGCTTCTTCGAGCAAAAACTTAAGGCTGTTATATGAATGCTGGCGTATGGTTCATTTGCTGATCAGGTGGATAAGATTACTAGGATGGGGAAGTCCACTACTCTAGAGAGGGTGGTTAAATTTTGTTATGCAATTGAAACTCTCTACAGCAGGGACTACCTCCGCAAATCTACGCCTAGGGACCTCTAAAGACTTCTACAGAAAGTCGAAGCTCGAGATTTTCCTGGCATGATTGGAAGCATCGACTGTATGCACTGGCAATGGAAGAATTGCCCAACTACCTGGCAAGAAGATTATGGAAATAGGAAAGGGCAAAAAAATATCATCCTTAAAGCTGTTGCTGGATTCAATACATGGGTTTGGCATGCTTTCTTCAGAGTTGCCGGATCACAAAATGACTTGAACGTGTTGGGTCAATCACCGATATTCAACAATGTCTTGAGAGGTGAAGCCTTGAATATCTCCTATGAAATCAACAATACCGTATACTGGAATTGCTATTATCTAGCAGACAACATCTACCCGAGGTAGACCATATTTGTCAAATCAATCCCGCACCCCCGATCCGAGAAGGAAAACTTATTTTCTTTCTATCAGGAGGATTACAGGAAAGATGTCGAAAGGTGCTTTGGTATCCTCCAAGCTCCTTGGGCTATTATTAGGGTGCTACGCGTATGTTTGATGAGGAGGTCTTGAGGAGCATCATGATGACTTGCATCATCCTCCATAAGATGAGTATGATTATGATGCTCTAGAAATGTTCGAACCGGATTGCATGAACATGACCTTGACAAGAATTTATGAAAGGTTCATAGGCCCAAATGCACAACCAATGGAGTATGAACCGTTGGTTAGGAATGGTCATTTGATGAACTAAATGACTGATGGATATACGAGATGCAATCGTCTTATATTCATGAAGGACGTCAAGTTGACTTGATAGAGCATTTATGGGCGGTGAGAGGCAATGCAAGTGAATGAAGTCAAGTGAAGATGCTTTCTTGAAGTTTTATTTATAATTATGCTTTGGTTGTGGTTTATTTTCATTTATGTTTTGGTTGTGGTTTATTTTTATTTATGCTATTGGTTGTGGTTTTTTTTTTATTATTTTTTTTAATACTTTGTTTGTGGTTTTTGCTATTTATGCTTTGATTGTGGTTTATGTTTTGTTAGATGTATGCAATGTGTTGAATAAAAGTATCTTTTGGAATGATTTCTTTATTGACTTAATGAAAAGCAATACAACTAGTTAAGAATTACTACTAATTAAATAAAAGACAAGAAATAGAACTACTTTAATAAAAAGCATTAAAATGCAATTAAATAAATGACAAAAATTAGAACTACTTTAATACAAAACATTGAAGTACAATTAAATAAAAGACAAGCAAACTAACTTAATGGTTTTGATCATTTAACCAATCGGTGTTACTAGGTCTATTGTCACGAAAACGTCTCCTTCTCAAAATATTCCTTCGTTCTAGCTTCCAAAATTGTTTTGTTTCAAGGGACATATGACTCGTATCTATGACCATGGTTTCTCAATCCTTCTTCTCAGTGTCTTTTTTGCATACATACTCCTTTTCTCTTGCATATTCTTCATTCATTACCTTCTTGTCCGCATCTTTTTTCATTTCTAATTCAATTCTCATGGTGCCATTCCTTGCAATTTGCTCCAAATATTTTGCAGTATCATTGTTGGATGTACTCCCTATGTAAGAACCCAAAACAAAATATCTAAAAAGAAAGAAAATATCCAAAAAGTAAAGAAAATATCTTTTAGCGAAATGACCAAATTGCCCTCGCATTATTTTAAAAGGGGAAAATTTGACTCTTTGATCGAGAAATAATTTGGGAATTCCGCCTACGCCATTGCGTAGAGCGCGGCGAAAGGAGTTCGTAGACACGAAGTAGACCCGAATCGGAGCCGTAACGAAGAAGTTATGGTCTAAAAACCACGAGGGGCAAAATGGTAATTTGGCCAAAAAGTCAGATTTTCATACCCTCTCTCTCTCTCCCTCGTCAGCTCACTCTCTCTCCTCCCGATTACACAGCCGCCTCGACCTTCCCTCCTTCCAGTCGCTCCCGCCGCCACCACCGTACGAACCGATCTCCGGCACCGGTGCCAATCGAAACCCAGCTCGCCCGCCGTCCTTCCCCGACCAGCACCAGCCGCGGGGGCGCCGGAGCCTGGCCGGAATCGGCCATTGTTGCCGTCGGTCATGTTCGAACTTTCAGTTCGAATATCTCCCTCATTTCTTCACCAAATCTTTCGAGTGAGGTATGGATCTTCACCTATTTTTCATGCTCTAACTGATGGTAGGCTGGGCTTTGATCGATTTTATCTCTAGATCACTCGATTTTCGACTTGAAGTTTGGCCAAAACTTTGGCCCTTCGAAACTACTGTTTCTGGCCACTCTTTGGGGGTAGTCCAAGAACAAAAGTGACTCCAAATGGGGTGTTTTACCTAGGGTAGGAGTTTGGAGTCTCGGTTCCACGATTTTTCGGCACACCCGAATCGCTTTGGACACCCGACCTGCCCCGCGCGTGTGGCAGCGCGTGGGCCAGGGTGGTGGCATGGCTCTGGCCAGTTTTCAGGTCCTCGTGTCTTCACGAGCGTGTGGGATTTCGCGGATCTCAATTCGGAGTCCGTTTGAGCCCCGAACGGATTTTCCATATCGCGCGATCCGTGGGTGCAGTGTCGTTAAATAGTCGGATCGCACTGAATTTCGGATATGTTGGTCTACGTGACTTCAGGATCGCGTAGGATTCGACGGATTGCGAATCGGAGTCCCGGATACTCCGGAATCGCGAACCCTGGGGCTAGGGTTAGAGTTTTAAGCGATAATGCGATTTTGGCAAATCTGACCGTCCGTTTCGGGCCAAATTCGCAGAACATGGTTCCCGTCCTATAAGAAACTTTCCGGGAAGTCTAGATTGGCCATCGGAGATCGTGGACCCCACGGGTCCCGGGTCGGCCGATCTGACAGTTATCGCTTAGCTGAGTATCGTACCTCCCAAGAATTGGTCCAACTGTCTGGAAAAGCTAATGTGGGTATAGGAGTAAATTGAGTTGAAAAGCACGTATTTTTAGGAGCCGAGGGCAGGGTGTTTAGTTGAATTTCGTTTTTATTCAGCAGTTTATTAATTTAATCTTTCGGGATAATCAGGCACCAGGAGCTCGGCAGAAGTGTAAAGGAGACCTTCGAGAGGTCGAAGTAGCTCGGACCATCTGTGAGTGGACATTCTTTCATAAATCAGATTTCATGGATGATTTAATGTGATTTTATATAAATAAGTTTATAAGTGATTTTAATTTGATTATATATAAATGAGTTTTGATAAATGAGTTTATTCGAATAAATTTCCTTATTTGATTTTGAGTAAGCTTTATTATGGTTACGAACACGATTATTACAGTAATAGTTCTATAAGTCGGTGCTGCTTCTTTACCAGTTATAGAAACAGAGTTTGCATTTCGAATCAGTTGAGACCGCAGCACGACTTAAGTTTTACAGTTACTCTTCAGATAGTTTTTTTTTAAAAAAAGGAATTTATTTTAAAACCACCTCGTACCCGTTTTCTTTGGTGATTACCCAGAGTTGGACCGATGTCTACGGACATCCAGTCTGATTATAGTTCAGTCAGTGCACTTGACTTTGCCTCACGAGTTTCGGGGACGCTTGGACCGTGAGTGCCAGGATTTGCGGCTCGGCAGACTTGGTGTCCCGAGACCTGCCAGATTGCGGCTCGGCTGACTCTGTGTCCCCGAGACCTGCCAGGATTGCGGATCAGGCTGACTACGGTCCCCTGCATCCTGCCAGAGCGACTCGAGCTGACTTGGTGTCACCGAGGAATTTGCCGGCAGGACAGGCTGATCATAGTCCCCTGATTTCGCCAGTTTGCGGCTCGGGTAGCCTGTGTGACGCCCGAGACCTGCCAGGGAATTGACGGAAATGACAGGGGTACAACTTGGTGGTATTTTCAAAGGATTTTGAGTTACTTTTATTCAAGTATGATTTTCAGTTATTTTAAATCAGCTTTTCTGATTTTTCAAGCATATATACCTTTGTATTTGTTCAGTTATGCAATGTTTGAGTACAGAGTTCTTATACACGTTTGATTTCAGCAGTTTTATGAAAGCTTTGATTTCAGTGGTTTTGTATGAAATTTTCGAACTTGAATATGACTGATATAGAATGCCTTGAGTTGAATATGCTTGGCGCAGAAAGTACGTATTCAGTTTATTTAGCTAAATTTCTTTTTATAATGGGGAATATTATGTTTATGAAAATTGTTTTGAAGAACATTATTGTTGTCCACTCACATTTGCAAACTGTTTTTCGCCCTAGGCCATAGAGGTACGCGGGATCCACCACCGGGCCAGTCAGAGCTTCTGCACCGCCAAGTAAGGTAGAGCTGTAGAAAATCCTTTAAACCTTGAGAACTTGAGAATATGCTCTGATATCCAGTTGGAAATTTGGAGATTAGAATTGAATTGATTACTGGAAACATTCTGACTGTTGGGTGAAATATTTGAGATGGTTTTACAGGTGAAAATTTTGGGATTGGTCAAAATACAGAGGAGACTCTGCCGAATTTTCGGCAGAAGTCTAAGGAAAATTTAAAGAGAAATTGAAGTAAGAAGGATAAAAAGGTCAATTGTGCCCGACAATTGCCAGATGTCGGACACGCACAGGACTTGGCTCGAATTCCAAAGTGGAAATTGGGTCGGGTCCTGTCACCCTATGTTGGCCTTTGTCGCCTTTCTTCCAATTGCACTCGATACCTTTTGGATTGGTGAGTCTTGACTCATCGGAGAATCCAAAGGCGAACCCGATAGAATTGAATCCGAGGGGCGGACCCGTTGGAATAATTCTGAATCTAAAACAATTCTTCACCACCACCAACATTGGTCATGGATGAAAGATTTTTTGCCTTGTCCAATGGCACCGAACCACATTTGTGCTGGCATAATCTATTACACAAAAATAATTAGAAATGCAAGAAACATTAAATAAATATTAGAAATGCAAGAAACATTAACAAAATATTAGAAATGCAAGAAACATTAACAAAATATTGGAAATGCAAGAAACATTACCAAAATATTAAAATGCAAGAAACATTAACAAAATATTAGAAATGCAAGAAAATTGAAATAAATATTGTAAATGCAAGAAACATTAAAAAAATATTGGAATTGCAAGAAATATTTAAAAAAATATATATTGGAAATGCAAGAAACTTAACAAAATATTGGAAATGCAAGAAACAATAAATAAATAAAAATTAGGACATTCAAATTAATAAAATGAAAATTATAAATACTTAACCTCATTGCTAAGTTTTTCCTGCTTCTATGGTTGTCCCTCGCTTTTGCCAATATATATCTCTATTTCCCCAACTCTTTATTCAAAAAAATTCATCTACTAGACAAAGCCATTTCCGTACGACCTGAACCTGATCTTTCACAAAATTCGACATGAATTTTTCTCCACATATGAGAGAATTCTATCTCATTGTCCGTGACTAGACAATGACTAATTTGGGCCCAGTACTCACACAATAGAACATCTTCAATGGTGCTCCATGTCCTTCCGGTTTCAATGGAAGATGTCATAAGATAATGAATAAAAATGAAATTTGAAAGTGAATAAAATATTGAGTATAAAGTGAATAATAATAGAAGGAGAAGAAAATGTATGAGGATTTGGTATTGAAAGTGAAGATTATTGGTAGGTATCTATAGAAAAAAAATACATAATTTTTGGGTATATTTTAAATATTTTTTTGAATAATTTTTTCATAATTTTATTGCCAAAAAAAAAAAAAGGCAACCATTGGATTGGATGAGAAAATCCGATCAGAGCGCCCAGAGGCCGCCACATGGATTCTAGCAATTGGCGGAAAGGAAAGGCTAAAGCTAGGCTGGCATCAGTGCACAGAAGTCAAACTTTTTTACTTGTAAAAAAATTTAACCAATTTGCTGACATCAGGCTGGCGTCAGCCATGACGTTGTAGGGGAATTTTCTTCTGGCAGCTGTAAATGGGCTGAGCTGCCATATAGGGCAGACTAATGAAATTGTCCCCTTTGTCTGAGTTTGAAAATTAAGCCCCAAAAATGCTTCAAAAGGGTAGCAGAGCCTTAGGAAGTATTTTAATTAACTTCACCAACTAAAACAACAACAACTTACAAGTGATTTCTTAATGCTTACAGATATACTTTTGAGCTTGGCATGAAAGGCATGTGGTATGGGAGCAAAATCAACATGAGTTTAGCACTGAGGGGAAGTTTAGGCTTTCTTGGAGAAAAGGGAAGTGTTAAGGTAAGAAATGAGAAGCTTGTAAGAGATTTGGCTAAGAATGGGAGAAATAAGGAACAATGTTCTTCCGGTAGCTTGACAGATGTTCTGCCTACCAGAAGAGGAAAATGTAGAAGAAGGGTGAATAGTTCACGAGATTGTTGGATTTTGCCGGTAAGAGAGGAAGCTTGCTCTCTGAATCTGGGTTGGTTTTGTTGGGTGGAAGAGACCTCCTTTTATAGCTGCGGGAAACCTTCATTCCCCAAGAAACCCTAATGGTTTCCACCCCATTTGGCCAAGCTTTTCCCTTCCTTTCTCTTCTCTTCTCTTAATTTTTCCTATCTTAGTGAAATTTCCCTTTGCATATTTGCACAAAACCAGGAATTTTGTGAGCTCAAGGCTTCTTTCCCGCAGCTGCTTTAGTGGGAGACTTCCATCCTTGGCTCTTTTTCTTCTTCTTTTCTTTCTCCTTCCTTGGCTAGATCTGGTGAAGGAAAGCAAATGGATATACATTCTGGTTTGAAGAGTGCTCCTCTTCCTGACAGCTTGCGTGCTAGTATCCCTTGGTTCCTTACATATTTCTTGCTTTGAAACTTGCTCTTCCTATGTGCTGGAACCTCCCAGCATCTTTATTCAATGAACCTTCAAACCTTCCTTTCGTGGCTTCTGTTCCAGCCAGGTGCTTGGAGCCTTGTAGCTCATTTATGGCGATTGTATGGGCCAAGGTTCACTAAGTAAATGGGCTATTTTTATTAAACGTTGGGCTTTTTGGTTGGGCTATACTTTGATTGGGCTATTTTTTCCTCTTTTGTGCTTACCCATGTGTTTGGGCCTAAGAAATGGGCTTGAGTCTCGAAGCTCCCAAGCAACCCAAGACTTCCAATTTCTCGGCCCATCAATGGGCCTCATATCAATTTATTACTACTCATACCACAACCCACTCAAGCAAGCCCCGGGCATTTGAGTGGCTTGGCCCCACTTAGGCTTGTAGTGTGGTTGTGTAATAACCCAAAACAAAATATCTAAAAAGAAATAAAATATCTAAAAAGTAAGGATAATATCTTCTAGCAAAAAGACAATTTTGCCCTCACATAATTTAGTAGAGAAAAAGTTGACTTTTTCGCGCGAAGGGCAAAATGGTAATTTAGCCAAAAAGTCAGATTTTTAACCCTTTTTCCTTCTCTCTCTCCTCATTTCTCTCTCCTCCCGATTTTTTGCTCCAGCCACCGACCTTTCCTCCTTCTCCTTGATGCCACGGCCGCCACACTTGGAGCCAATTTCCGCCATTGGTACCAAACGAACCACCACTCGACCACCGACGTTTCTTGACCCTTCGCCGGAGTTGCCGTGGCCGGAGCTCGTCGAAAAACTCTATTTTTGCTGGATTTCCAATTTGCACTTTGAGCTCGATTTTCTCCTTCAATTCTCCACCAAATCGATCGAGTAAGGCACCAGAGGTCCAGTCGACCTACAGGAAGGACCTACTAAGGGTCCAGCTAGCTCGGACCACCAGTGAGTGGACTTTTTTTCGTAAACGATCTTATATTCATGAGTTATATAAATGATTTATATCAATGAGATTACTTAAATGATTTTATAATGATTTTATACAAATAAGCTTTTATAAATCAGTTTATATGGAATTACTTTCATTATTTGATCTTGAAGAATTTTTATGAACTATTCGTTTCGAACGTGATTTGAGCGGTACAATGCTTTGATTTACGTGTCGTTTAGTTACTGAAGTTCCAGAAATATAAAAAGCAGAGTTTGAGAACTCTATCAGAGGAGACAGCAGTTACATTTCAGTTTCACAAGAAAGGCAGTGAGTTATTAGATTTTTCTAAAAATAGTTTATTTTAGAACCACCATGTACCCACCCTTTATTTGGTGATTACCCAGAGTTGGACCGATGTCTACGGACATCCAGTCCGATTTCAATTTACGTCAGTGCACTTGACTTTGCCTCACGAGTTGCGGGGACGCTCGGACCGTGAGTGCCAGGATTTGCGGCTCGGCTGACTCTGTGTCCCCGAGACCTGCCAGGATTATAGATCAGGCTGACTACGGTCCCCTGCATCCTGCCTGAGCGACTCGAGCTGACTTGGCGTCATCGAGGACCTGCCGGCAGATCAGGCTGATCATAGTCCCCTGATTTCGCCAGTTTGCGGCTTCGGTAGACTGCGTGGCGCCCGAGACCTGCCAGGAGAATTGACAGATATGACAGGGGTACAAATAGGTGGTATTTTTAAAGGATTTTGAGTTTTCTTTTATTCAATTATGACTTTCAGTTATTTTATATCAGTTTCTTTGATATTCGTGCATTTATATCTTTACATATTTGTTCAATTATACAAGCACAGTCATCAGTAGGCTTTTACATGCTTATTTGAATACCCTGTATTGAAATATAGACAAACCCTCGATTTAGATCCCTTCTTATTTTTAAATGGGGGTTATTATGTTTATAAAATTGTTTTCAAGAACATTATTTTTGTCCACTCACATTTTCAACCTGTTTTTCGCCCCCAGGCCGTAGAAGTGCGCAGGATCCACCACCGGGCCATCCCTAGCTTCCGCACCACCAAGTAAGGTAGAGTTTTGTGGAAAAATTCTTGAAATCCTGTGAACTTTAGAATTTGCTCTGATATATGGTTTTAGTGGAAAACTGAAGCTGGCAAATAAGTGGTTATCCTATTCTGGCAGTTGGTGTGAAATTATTTGATTGTTTAACAGGTGAAAAAAATTTGGGTTTGGTCAAATTACAGGGGAGACTCTGCCGAAATTCCGGCAGAAGTCTAAGGGAGAGTTTAAAAGAATTTGAAACAAGAAGGGTAAAAAGGTCCTTTGTGCCCGACATTCGCCAGGTGTCGGACACGCACAGGACTTGGCTCGAATTCCAAAGTGAAAATTGGGTCGGGTCCTGTCAATTTGGTATCAGAGCATAGGTTTTACTTCCTGTAGACTTCGCACTCTGTGCATCCTTGTTTTCTTTTCAAGTTGGGCCCAAATGGTGGTGGTATCCGTAGGGAAATTAGACAGATACCCCGACGTAAGGGGATGAGATTCCCAAGTTGGACAGGAACTGTATCGGTATCTGAACCAGTAAAGTAATCTGTTGTTAGAGGCTCGTCAGGAGCCGCATTTACTGTACCGAGCAGGCGGGGAGATCCAAATGTTCAGTAGACCGTGGAGTTGTTCACTCAGACTTTAGTCAGCTAGAGATCCATCCGTGAGATAGGTGGATCCAGTAAACAGGAGTGAGAGCTATAAATTGGGATAATGGTGGTATCTAGTAGTAAAAAGAGGATTAAATTGAAGGAATAGAGTAGATCGTGGAGGTCCTGGTTACTCCACAGAAGAGTAGAGTACTGATGGAATTTGGTTAAGAAACGATACTAGAATCCTTTGACTCGTAGGAGACAAGCATTTTAGAGCCGAATGTGATAGTTTTATCTACAAGTCTGCAGAAGGCGTGGATGCAGGAATTTTGCAGTAGAATAGAGGATAATGGCGGGATCAAAATATGAGAAAAAGGTCTCACGTATTGTTTTCTACTAATAGAGATTGGGAAGTAAGAGGTAGTACCTAGTTGCGATGAGGTTAAAAGCTTCCATCCAAGATATTGTGATAAGTTAATAATTGGTTAACTTTGGTGTCGTGGCGATGTCTGCCCCAGCCAGATAATGGATAGACCATGGGGTGCACTCTGTGCACAATATTTAGATATAGGTAATGCTGATCAGTAAGAATTTAAGAAAGGTATCTACAGTAGTGATCACAGTTTCCGATCACCGAATGGCCGCAGGTATAGAAGTTGCCGACCTGGATTTAGGTCCAGTAAAGGTACCAGCCATGATAGTAGTATTGGAAATCGTTCTAGGGCTGGTATAGCCAGAAGTATTGGAAGACAGATGTTGCTAGGCTCTAACAGGAGAAGTGGCCTTAATGTGTTGGGTGTGGAAGGCATCGTTCCGGGCCCTGCTAGTGAGGTACAACTGGAGGATATTATTTTCAAAAAGGGTTGTCGCTGTTTTTTTTTTCAGCATAAAAAGATTATTACTACAGTGGAACAAGTAAGCAAGGTAAATCACAGGAAACACCACAGAGGAGGCTCTGTTTCGAGGTGAGCCCAAATTAGTGTGGTTAGTTGAGGAAGCAGCCAGCTGAAGGGATGTAGTGACAGTTTTAAACCTGCAGATAGACAGTATGACATGTTTTAGTAGGAGGCATGAGCATGATGTACTGCAGTTACAGATTGAATTCTCCTCCGGTATGGTTGACTGGAGATCATTCTAGGGTTGGATGGATTTGATCAGATACCATATTGCACAGTTACTTTTCATTAGGAGATTGGGTCTATTCTTGAGTTCGCCCCAGGAATGAAGCTTATTTCTTGGGTGAAGTACAAAAAGACACTAATGAGTTGAAGGAGTTAAAGACTCAATGGTAGGAATTGATAGCGAAGAGGGCCATTCAGCTTAGTGTTGTTCTTTATTGAGGTGTTCTAGTGTTATTTAAGGAAGGAGATATCATTATGAAGTTATGTATGAACTCAGGGTAGCTGGATAAGATTACGGTACGAAAATAGGCGTCTATGGTTTCACAGTAAGGAATTATTTAATAAGCTAAGGAGTGTCAAGGAATTTTTACCAAGTGATTTGAGGCTTGGATAACTCCAGTAATGAATTAGAAAGGAGTATGTACTTAAAAACAGAGTATGAATAAGGTATGGACACTTTGAGTTCCCGAGCATGATATGAAGAATTAATGAATGTGTCAGTTGCATTTGTGCAACCCCCCCTTAAATAGAGAATTTTGGTATTGGTGAGATCACGTCATGACTGTGTGCCTGGGTGACATCTTGGACGTATTCTAAGAGACAATAGACACATATGAGGTAATTAAATGTGGGTTGACCGAATGAAACCTTTTGGGACACACAATTTCGGTTAAAAGTATTTTGTTAATCCTCAAGGATTGAAGCAGTGGTAAATTTAGTTACGACCAATCAGTGCTATTGAGATATAGAGTTTTCTAGGTAAGCCGATTCTTACTGTCGCCCTGTAGAAAGGTTATCCACCATGGCGACACTGTTCATCTTTTAGAAAAGAAAGAAGTTAAATTGGTGTGATCAGATCAGTGTGAAGAGGATGATGTTAAACTTAAGAACAGGCCAACCACTACATCGATTTCAGCACTGCAAGAGGTTAGGGAGAACTTGGTATACTACAGTATTATTTGTCATAAGAACTGAGGTTTGTATATATGCAGTATGGTAGAGTGAGTGCTTGTGCATCTCAACAACGGAAGAAGCATAAATCGAAGCATTCTATTCACGATTTGGAGCAGGCCACAGTAATATTTTAGGTTGGTAACAGTATTTCTATGAGAAAGTATGTTAGATCTTTACAGATCACAAGAGGTTACCATAGTTCTTTATACAAACGGAAGGAAAAGTGAAGCAAAGAAAGTGAGCAAGGATCACAAAGAAGTAGGACTACAACATTAAAACTCATCCAAGACAAACTAATATGGTTGTAAAAATGCTTAGTATGAAATCATTAGGAGAAGTAGCCTGGCTCTGAAGGAGATAGTTATCAGTAATAGTAGGGCAAAAGTTGAGCCGGATATGAATACTTAAGAAGCATAGTTAATTACTTGTCAGGGAAGATCAATGCTAAAGGACTCGGATATTCGCAGGTTAATTCTAGGATCTTGATTTGGTTTTTATGAGTAAAAGGGTTGAATTACATGACACGAGGAGCAAAGGTTTAAAATGGAGATCTTACAAGGAATTTCTTATGATGAAAGGAACAGTAGACATTGTCAGCAAGGAATAGCCCCGTGACAGGAATCGACAAGGTTCTTGCAGCCACTTCCGATTTCTGAAGGGAAGCGGGAGTAATTTATGATGGATTTTGTGTTCAGCCTCCTTGAACATAAAGGAAGCAGAACGGAGTGTAAGAAATTAAGGATCGATTCAGCAAGTCTGTATAAGTTCTGCCGGTGAGAGCCAAGGGTAGTTTGAACAAACCGGCAAAGATTTTCACAGAAAAGATCGTCAGACTTTATGGAGTACCAATCTCTATTGTTTGAGATTGACAATCCCAGGCTATGTTCCATTGAACTCAGTTCAAAGACGCTTTTTGGAACTCAATTGCAGTCTAATACTGCCATTCACCCATGACAGATGATTGATTTAAGTGAATGTCCCAAACTTTAAATGAGTGGCTGAGATGTTGTATACTGCAGTTTCAGAATATTTGCGGTGAAAACTTATCATTTTGAGAGTGTGCCTCAAGTGACAGTTGTCAGACTTCCTTGGATTACAAATCTAAAATTTGCTATTGGTATCTATAACTGAGATGCTTCCAATAGATACTTACATGAGGCATAGTATGGATCACCCAAGTATGAAGATGGAATGTTAAGCAAGGTTTATTGAAATCTGAAAGTATTGTAAGAAATAAAGAACCTGATTGGATTAAGCAGAAAAAGACTCAAGTAACCCAGGATTTGACAAAGAGTTATGCAGATACTAGAAGAAGGATCTTCAATTGGGTATTCTTCGATATTTATCGCCTAAGGAAGGCGTAGTGAGATTTAAGGAAGCAGGGGAACCAAATCTTAGTTGTATCAGATCTAATGAATTATAGAATGTGTGGGAAACAAATAGTTCAGATTTTGGAATAGAAAGTATTTAGCCTTCAGTGATATTTGCAGTGTAATAACCCTAGTAGCAAATACAGAAGCAGCCCTTCTCCCCTCCTTGAATGACAGAGATGTAAATTTCGAAGACGAAATTTTTATAAGGGGGGTAGATTGTAATAACCCAAAACAAAATATCTAAAAATAAATAAAATATCCAAAAAGTAAGGATAATATCTTCTAACAAAAAGACAATTTTGCCCTCACATAATTTAATAGAGAAAAAGTTGACTTTTTCTCGCGAAGGGCAAAATGGTAATTTGGCCAAAAACTTAGATTTTTAACCCTTTTTCCTTCTCTCTCTCCTCATTTCTCTCTCCTCCCAATTTTTTGCTCCAGCCGCCGACCTTTCCTCCTTCTCCTTGATGCCACGGCCGCCACACTTGGAACCGATTTCTGCCGTTGGTACCAAACAAACCACCACTCGACCGCCGACGTTTCTTGACCCTTCGCCGAAGTTGCCGTGGCCGGAGCTCGCCGGAAAACTCCATTTTCGCCGGATTTCCAATTTGCACTTTGAGCTCGATTTTCTCCTTCAATTCTCCACCAAATCGATCGAGTAAGGCACCAGAGGTCCGGTTGACCTACAGGAAGGACCTACTAAGGGTCCAGCTAGCTCGGACCACCAGTGAGTGGACTTTCTTTCGTAAACGATCTTATATGCATGAGTTATATAAATGATTTATATCAATGAGATTACTTAAATGATTTTATAATGATTTTATACAAATAAGCTTTTATAAATCAGTTTATATGGAATTACTTTCATTATTTGATCTTGAAGAAGTTTTATGAACTATTCGTTTCGAACGTGATTTGAGCGGTACAATGCTTTGATTTACGTGTCGTTTAGTTACTGAAGTTCCAGAAATATAAAAAGCAGAGTTTGAGAACTCTATCAGAGGAGACAGCAGTTACATTTCAGTTTCACAAAAAAGGCAGTGAGTTATTAGATTTTTCTAAAAATAGTTTATTTTAGAACCACCATGTACCCACCCTTTATTTGGTGATTATCCAGAGTTGGACCGATGTCTACGGACATCCAGTCCGATTTCAGTTTATGTCAGTGCACTTGACTTTGCCTCACGAGTTACCGGGACGCTCGGACCGTGAGTGTCAGGATTTGCGGCTCGGTAGACTTGGTGTCCCGAGACCTGCCAGGATTGCGGCTCGGCTGACTCTGTGTCCCCGAGACCTGCCAGGATTGCGGATCAGGCTGACTACGGTCCCCTGTATCTTGCTTGAGCGACTCGAGCTGACTTGGTGTCATCAAGGGCCTGCCGGCAGATCAGGCTGATCATAGTCCCCTGATTTCGCCAGTTTGCGGCTCGGGTAGACTGCATGGCTCCCGAGACCTGCCGGGGGAATTGACGGATTGACAGGGGTACAAATAGGTGGTATTTTTAAAGGATTTTGAGTTTTCTTTTATTCAATTATGGCTTTCAGTTATTTTATATCAGTTTCTTTGATATTCGTGCATTTATATCTTTACATATTTGTTCAGTTATACAAGCACAGTCATCAGTAGGTTTTTACATGCTTATTTGAATACCCTGTATTGAAATATAGACAAACCCTCGATTTAGATTCCTTCTTATTTTTAAATGGGGGTTATTATGTTTATAAAATTGTTTTCAAGAACATTATTTTTGTCCACTCATATTTTCAACCTGTTTTTTGCCCCCAGGCCGTAGAAGTGCGCAGGATCCACCACCGGGCCATCTCTAGCTTTCGCACCACCAATTAAGGTAGAGTTTTGTGGAAAAATTCTTGAAATCCTGTGAACTTTAGAATTTGCTCTGATATCTGGTTTTAGTGGAAAACTGAAGCTGACAAATAAGTGGTTATCCTATTCTGGCAGTTGGTGTGAAATTATTTGATTGTTTAACAGGTGGAAAAATTTGGGTTTGGTCAAATTACAGTGGAGACTCTGCCCAAATTCCAGCAGAAGTCTAAGGGAGAGTCTAAAAAGAATTTGAAACAAGAAGGGTAAAAAGGTCCTTTGTGCCCGACATTCGCCAGGTGTCGGACACGCACAGGACTTGGCTCGAATTCCAAAGTGGAAATTGGGTCGGGTCTTGTCAGGTTGGGGTGTGAAATAACGATTTCGTGCTTGGCATGGCATGTCGCTTGGCATGTTTTAATTTTATCGTCCTTGGGAAGGGCTGCGATGTTTAATTTTGGGATGGGCTTGTAGAGCCAGTATATTCTAGCATGGTGACTTATTTATTTAGCATGGCACGTGAACTGCAATTCGCATGTGGCAAGTTTTCGTGTACTCCGTTTTACGCCTTTTCTTAATAGAGTGTCGTTTTGGGTTGATAATTTATTCGGGCTGAACCATGGATTTTTTGGGTCTCTACAGACGTCAGCTCGCCCTTAGGCTTGAGCTCGGGCTCATTCCATCTGCGGTCCTACCCTATCGATCTCGTGGGACCCACAGCCAGCCCGGGTAAAAAAAAAAAAAAAAAAAAAAAAGCCCGCTAGAACGCATTTTGCAGCTTGGGCCTCCCTACCCTTACTTGGGCTCATCGGTGGAAAAGCTCTTAGGTGAAGGAGGTAAGTTAAAACCTCAATCGACATATCTAAGACCATCAGCCACAGGGGTAAAACAAGCGCCCACAAAGGGGTAATACAAGTATGGAAGTATAGTAACCACATCATCATCCATACAGCAAAAGGCCAGAGAAATGTTGGCATAAAAGCCTCATGCCTGAACAAACTAGACATGAAGCATAGCAGCCAAATCTGTCAATACAACTACAACTTTTACTCCCACAAGTACAAAATACAAGTAGAGACGAGAAAAAGAAATCAAACACTCAACTCACAAGGAGTTGATGCAATTATTACAAAATAAGAAAACTGCAAACAAATAACCAAAAATCAACAAAGCCACTACTACTGTTGTTGCCGCCACCACCACAAACGCCATCACTGCCTTGGAGAGAGAATACGCCATCGAGATTGCAGCGAGTCACCTTACAACTACAACACCAACTAATACAACCACAAATCTAAGCATATCTAGACACAAGTAACCTCCCCACAATTAAACCCCAAATCCAGTAGATAGGGAATTGGAAAATAAGTAGGGAGGTAAGGAAAAAAGAGATAGGGAGATTAAGAAAAATTATTTTCATTTGATAACTGTTTTTGTTGTACTTCAGCAAAAACACTGAATTAATTCTTTAAATCTGAGTTCCCCTGTTTCGATGCGATATATGAGTGGACCAATTAAGTCCATATGACCCATCACCCTATTGGTTCGCGAATTAGGGACTTGAGAACGGATAGATCACTATTATAATTTTGAAGAGTACCGTCCTGTTTTAAAACATGCTAAATAATTTTAAAAATAAAATAAAAAGTACCGCTTAAGTGAATTCGCGTTGGACTTAAAATTTTCGGATTTCCCTTGTGTCATTGAAAACCTTATTTCTCCCACCTTGAAACCCTCCTCAACTCTAACACCCCCATGAAACTCTCTAAAACACTTCCTCTCACATATCTTGAGCACTCCTCTCCTTACAAAATCATCAGAAAATCGATATCAACAAAAGAGTTGAGAGATTGAGTTCTTCACAGTTTCACAATGACAGGACTCGACTCAAAGTGGGCAATAGTTTTGGTCTATTACAATAGGATTTTGGACATTAAACATTGCGACATCAAGGAATTGAACACCCTGAACAAATCCGTTGCTTGGCCTTGCCAAAGACTTAATCCTCAAACCATTTTGAGTACCCTTGAAAATTGCATTTTTAACTGTCACATTTTGGACCCCTTCCTCCTCCAAGGATTCGGTAATCAGACGAAGCTATCAATGTTCCATAAATTCGAAAAGTAATATCTGTGCTTTTGCAGTTATCACCTTTGAAAACTATAGCATTGCGAAGCAAATATCTCCCTTTTGGTATACATCCAGAAAAGCTTGTGTAGAATCTATTACACTATTAGGCATGGCTCCGAAGCTTAGGACAATGAAAACTAATGTACTCTCAGCAACACATGAATTGTGTAGGATATATAGGATCATGAGTAGTGCTACTCTGCTAAAACAACTTGTAACCTCAGCCATTTTCTCCTTTTCTATTTTTCCTTTCTGTTTGTGTGTGTGTGTGTGAGAAAGAGAGAGAGAGAGAGAGAGAGATTAAATTAAACCGATGACGACGTCGGTGGTAAGTTGGTAACGAATGAAGTTGGGAACTGAGAGGTTGATGGAGAAAACTTGAACATTGTAGAGTACTCTTTATGATGCATGCAGTAAGTAATTAGGTTGATATATATATAATTAAGAAAGCTGCGCCGGCACAAATTTGGTAGCTACTCTTTTGTGTTTTACTGTATATATAAGTAATATGGATGTGAATCAATGAATCATATAATATTATATGAATCGATAACAATTTAATTAAAATATTAGTTTGGATATAATTACTTTTGCCGTTGACTTGTTAATGAATCAATTCATCCCAAGTGGGACACACTTCCTGTACTTAAATCCCTTCGTGGCTACTCAAGTAGCATTTTGAAATCACTACTAGGGTGTCCTAATGATGCATTGGCTAGTCCCACATGGGAAAAATACACAATAATACGAATGCTTATAAGGATTTACATGACATTTTGTAATTGCTGAGTCTAGTAGCGTGGGCTTGTAACTAAGCAGGGCATTAAAGTGGTTGATTATTTAAACAAGTCTTGTTAAGTGAGGTGTGATGGTATTGAACTGTTCACCTTGATGAAGTCGCACAAAGCACGCCCCTACCCTCGGGTTAGTAGGGCCACCCATCCTCAATAGGTGGGTAGCAAACCTCAAATTGATATTAGATTGGGGTGTTAGGTACGAAAACTACACCTCACGGGTCAAGAGCCATCACACCCCAGCGTGCTGCCTAGCTTGGCCTCTCATCACACAATCACTTTTTTGAGAAATTGGAAGTGGTCTCTTATTTTTGTTCAATTAACAAAAATTGAAATAATGTTTATTTCTTTTTTAATGCTGCCAAATCATCCTTCTTATTTATTGTTATTTTCCAGCAATATGTAGACTGTGTACAGTATTAATTAATTATATATTCATATATTTGGTTCAATGAGAGAAATTTCTTACACAGTTAACTCGGCGACTTGTATATTTTTGGTGCGACATAATTGTTTATAATATGAAGAGCTAAAAATTCAAATAGGTTGCTTGCAGGGACGGACTCAGGAATTTTATGTCGTAGGGTCATAGTGTAAAAGTTCAATTTTTTTTTTAAAGATTAAAATAACATTGAAAATAAAACTAGAGTACATTCATTCATAATTCATGTAAAAAACAACATTACAAATTACAATTGGCCACGACAAGGTTTCATATTTTGAAAACGTAGCATTATAGCTTCATTTTCAATACAATCAAAAACATCCTTCTCAACATAAACAAGCAAGCTATCACTCAACCATTGATCTCCCATTTTGTTCTGAAGTGGACCTTTGATAATATTCATGACGGAGAATGCCCTCTCGACTGAAGTAGTAGCAACCGGTAAAACTAGAGCCAATGTAATAAGCAAATACACATAATTGAATGTTTGATGCATCCTTGTCTCCACCATTTTTTTTGCAAGATCACCAATCCCTTGAAAGTCAGAGAAATCACTACTCGAACTCACATAATGAATATAAAGCTCAAGTTGATCATCAAGTGCCAAAAGATCCCCATCCGAAAAGTCTTGAGGATAAAATTGAGCAAGACGAAGTAACTTTTGTTTATCAAAAGCTACAAATGAATCATTTGGACTCAAACATGCCAAACAAATAAGCAACTCAGTATTTACCTCATTAAAACGATCATCTAACTCCGTAAGTTGCTCGTCAATGACATAAATAAAGAGCTCCACACGATAATGATGACGATTTGTCTTTATTGGAGCATTACGCCTTGACCTCCCTGGAAGTACGAAGGCCTCATCCATGGTAGGAACATCAATATGATGTTTGTCACAAAATGAAGACACCTCTTCAACCAATGCATCAAACCCATTATTCCTCATCCAATGTAGCTTTTCCTTGCATGATTTCACCAAAGCCATTGCATTCACAATTTCTTGATCTTTCTTTTGCAATGCTTGTGACACATCATTTGTGAGTCCCAATATAGCCTTCATTAAGAATAGGTGAAACACAAACTGAAAAGTAAGCATTTCCCTTTGAATCTTATTTGCTTCACCGGCACTATCATTGGGATTATCATCAATAATCATTTGAAGCACATGAATCACAGATGAAAACATAGAAATGATGCTAATAATGGTACCGTAATGTGAGCTCCATCGTGTGTCACCGGCACATTTGAGACTTGTTTCTTGATGCAAACCTCGCCCCGTTATAAGACAATCATTTTCAAAAGCTATCACAAGTTCTTCTTGAAGTTGTGCTCTAAGTGCATCACGCCGCTTACACGATGCTCCAACATGGTTAACCACACTATTAGTGGTTGTGAAGAAAGAGGCAATATCAATATTCTTCTTTGCTACGGCAACAAGTGCTAGTTGAAGTTGATGAGCAAAGCAATGAACATAGTATGCACAAGGTTGTTCTCTCAAAATCTTTGTTTTAAAGCCTTTCAACTCACCTCTCATATTGCTAGCTCCATCATAACCTTGTCCTCGTAACTTGGAAAAGCTCAAACCATTGGAAGAAAAGAATATGTCAATGGCATCCTTTAGTGAACTTGAAGTGGTGTCGGTAACATGTTGAACCCCCACAAACCTTTCAATTACATGCCCTTTGTCATCCACATAACGCAACACCATAGCCATTTGCTCTTTCACAAAAATATCACGTGCTTCATCCACCAATATAGAAAAGAATCTATCTTTTAAATCACTCATGATGACATCAAGTGTTTCCCCGGCACATGCATTGACAATATCTTTTTGAATCTTTGGAGCTACTAACTTGAGATTCCCCGGAGCATTTTCCAACACAACTTCTTTAACTTTCTCATCATTGTCTGCAAGGAATTGCAATAGCTCCAAGTAATTTGCCTTATTGCTTGAAGTGGCACTTTCATCATTTCCACGAAAAGAAAGACCTTGTCTCAATAGAAACTTAGTGCACTTGATTGATGCAATTAAGCATCTTCGATATGCCATACGAGCTTGTTCAGAGTGTTTGCTCACAGCCGTCTCAATATGTGTATTTTGATTCATCAAATTTGTAGCGGCTTCTCTAGCTTTATTATGAACACTACCAACCGGTCCAACATGCACCTTCATTCTTTCTCTCCCTTTCTTCCAATTCTTAAACCCTGCTCTAGTGAAGGCTTCACTACCCACTTGTTCAAAATTGGATTTAAAGAGATAGCAATAAAGACAAAATGCAGCATCTTTAGATACACTATACTCCAACCAATCAAATTCATCAAACCATTGGGGAATGAAGCGTCGATTAATTCCTGAGATATTACTTTGTGGGAAAGAATGACCTCTAGGTTGACAAGGTCCTTTTTGTAGATATGCTCTTCGAACCTCATCTCTAATATTAGTATCATACTCAATCATACGAATTCTTAGTCCCGAGTCTGCCTGAAGATTAGCCAAAACCTCATCTAACTCACTTTGTCTTGAACTTGAAGTTCTTGAACTACCCACACTATCCGAACTACCCAATGATGACTTTCTCTTAAAAAATCTTTCCATAATTCTACATAAATTAATCAAAATAATAACTAACATCAATTAAAGAGAACACCAAATTTATACCAATTAACCACAAAAAATTCATAAATGAAACATCCAATAAATCAAAACAATATAATACAATCATAAATTCAATTTCAATTCAAGTAATTTAGGTTTAGAGTTAGAATTTACCTTGAATTGTGAGGTGGTGGAAGTGGAGGCAAGCTTTTGGAAGCGGCGGAGCTGCTGGCAGCGGCGACAATGGAGGATTTGGGGCTTAAAGGCTTGGTGGGGAAGAGGGTTAAAGGTTTGTGGGGGGTGGAG